>NC_079426.1:15839379-15891879 GCF_026213295.1 Gadus chalcogrammus | reverse complement strand
GGAAGGATAAACAAATACAAAAAACATAGATATTCTGAAGATCTCAAGAGGACTGTCAAGTTAATTGCAAGTGATTTACAGGAGGAGAGCATGGAATTAAACTAAGCAAGGATGTGGCCAAGGTTTGTCATACTACTAATGAGTCTTTGGTCACTAGTTCACACCAAAGACTTTGGAGTCTTTGGTGTGAATGCATTTCCCAAAATATATTTCGATTTTTTACCCGATTAGAGATGGTTCATTTCCAACGTGAACTTAGAAAATGTGAACCGAACATCCTAGGTTGGAGAAGGTTTTGTTGGGGTAAGGATTTTATAAATATTGGTCAGACAGCAGAAGTAAAGGCAGCCAGAGTGCAGAGCTGTATGGCTGTGCTGCTCCACGGGGAAAAGGCTACTGTGGAGGAGGGCCTGGGTGGCAAATTAGACTGAAGATAGTTATTATGCACCATGGGATTAATGTTTGACAACTTTATTGAAGGCTTCCTAGTATACAATTATGTCATGTGTTGTGTGGGGGTGTAAACCATTCCCTTTAATACATGCCTAAGAAGCAAGTGGTCCAGTATTCCTTCTTAAATCCCAGCGACATTTGGTGGAATTCTTACCCAAAACCTGTGCTGGACAGAACACACACCAAGATATATAATGGGCAGTTGAATTCAAACGGTTCCTAGGGACTGTGCCTGATTACTATTTCAAGCTGAAGCAGACCCTGATTGGACACTGGTATGGGTCTCGTTATCATAGAACACCCAATCACAGCCAGCACATAGCCTATTCATAACACATCTGCAAAATGTCGGGAACTGGCAGCACTTTTTAAGCTACACACAAACGAATAACCAATATGTATGACAGAACCAAGATACATCACATCTTTCCATAGTGTACATTTTAGTGGCATGGGTTCATAGTACGGACGATAGATTGAGGATAGAAAAGGACACCTTTTAGAGTCTACACATTCATTCTCTAGAAATGTGGACATTCAGATGACAGCCAAAACCAGGTCTGTGCTTACAAGTCTGTTAGCAACTTTTATCTCTGTTTTATTTCTGGTCGTATCTGCTTCGCCTCACATGTTCATTATCATTAAATCTGGAGAGAAACAACGACGGGTGTGTGCTCACACACACATACACAAAATACACACACACACACGCACGCACGCACGCACGCACGCACGCACGCACGCACGCACGCACGCACGCACGCACGCACGCACGCACGCACGCACGCACGCACGCAGGCACGCACGCACACACACACACACACACACACACACACACACACACACACACACACACACACACACACACACACACACACACACAGGATGTTACACAGAGCTTGTGTTGATGGATGAGCAAGTGTGAGCCAGGGTCAGTGAGTTTGTCTGTGGGCCATGGACTGTATTAGATCTATCTGTGATTAAACATTACAAACCATTATGTTCGCCCTCTGTGTCTCTACCTCTCTTTTCCTCACTCTCTTCCAGCCCTCGCTCTTCTCTCATTCTCTCTCGCATAGCTCTCCCCTCTTTCTTCCTCCCTCTCTGTCTTTATCTCCCGCTGTCTCTATTTGTCGTCTATCTCTCTCTCTCTCTCTCTCTCTCTCTCTCTCTCTCTCTCTCTCTCTCTCTCTCTCTCTCTCTCTCTCTCTCTCTCTCTCTCTCTCTCTCTCTCTCTCTCTCTCAATCCCTGTCTCTGTCGCTCTACCTCTTTTCACCTTTGTACCTCATATCTCTGTCATCACTCTTCATCTCTCTCCCTCCCTCTCTCTGTATCTATCTCTCTCCCTCCCTTCTTTCTCCCCGTCTCTTTCTGTCATTCTGTCACTCACTTTTCATCTCCTTCTCCCTCCGTCTCTGTATCTCCCTCTCCATATCCCTCTTCGTCTCTCTCTCTCTCTCTCTCTCTCTCTCTCTCTCTCTCTCTCTCTCTCTCTCTCTCTCTCTCTCTCTCTCTCTCTCTCTGTCTCTCTCTCTCTCTCTGTCGCTCTCTCTCGCTGCCTCTCCCTTGGTGACGCTCTCCTGCTCCCTAAATACACCAAGGCTAATTCATCACTGGGCCCAGCGCTCCTTTTAGTCTCCTCCGCCGTCGTGTGTATTCTGGGATGTTCACTGAGCTCCGAGAGAATAATGAACACTGAAGAGGGAGAGAGACACACACACACACACACACACACACACACACACACACACACACACACACACACACACACACACACACACACACACACACACACACACACACACACACACACACACACACACACACACAAGTACACACACAAAGTGGTGGAGCGGGAGAGAGAGGGGCAAGAGGGATCTTCATCCTTCAGAAACATCCTGAGCGATGTATAAGTAACACTCTCTGCCCCCTTCTGTTCCGTGTAACACTGGTCCATATTCATTTCCTCATGATTGTCTCTGCCGTTCCATTGCTCACCTTGACTTGTTCCTGTGCTCATCACTTATATCCCCCTCTACGTTGATGTGGGAGATGATGGCACATTTGGCTCACACACATCCCAGCATGTATTCTCTTTCGGAAACCCTTGGTTCCACTTGAGCATTGAAATTATATAAAATGTCCTCACATTCATTTTGATTGATTTTGGATTCATTGAACTCAAGTAAATTGTCACTGTCTGTGAGTCATTGTTACTCCAAAAGTAAATCCTTAATACACAATAAACAGGAGCTAATTGTATAGGTAGGTATAGGTTGCTATATTTTATATTAAGGCTATACCTGTAGGACTGTAATGTCCGACAGGGGAAAAAGAAGGGGGGGAGGGATGGAGAGAGGGAGGGAGGGAGGGAGGAGAGCGAGAGAGAGAGAGAGAGAGAGAGAGAGAGAGAGAGAGAGAGAGAGAGAGAGAGAGAGAGAGAGAGAGAGAGAGAGAGAGAGAGAGAGAGAGAGAGAGAGAGACCCTATAAAAGTCCTCATTAGGCGTTTGATTTATGAGCTTGGCAGAGAGCCTTACTATACCTCTCCCTGGTGATGTGCAGTCCTCCCGATCTCAATGCTTTACTGAAGAGTCCCTTGCCCCCTTTCAGCAGTTCCCCAAGTCTCACATGGCTCTGCTTCACTGGTAGTTTATTTAAAAAAGTATTCATCTAGTGCTTAAAAAACACACAAGTCACATCAGCAAACACACAGGTAGTTTCAAGTTGGTGACGTCTTTGTCAAGAGACATCATCAGACACTTTGCAGAAACAGAGCTGGATGTATCTTCAGTGGTGGGTAAGGCCATCCTGGAGGTTTTATGTGATATGTGGTTGATGTCCTCCTAATGGACGGTGCATGCTGGATCGCAGCACCTGGCCAAAAGGAGCACAAAGACGTCTATGGCTGTTAGTCGTCAGAAGACTGTCTGCACCACAGCTCTATGCCTAGACAGGCCAGTGGTTGAGCAGGGCATTAGGGTCACCAAGTGGAGACATCAGCAGATGTGTCCACTTCTGTGGACACATCTGTGTTTACTGCCACGGACAGACAACATGATTATGAAAGTGTAACGTGTGGGCATTCACAGGAGTGATATTATTAAGCAGTGAAAAAATATCTAAGTTTAGCGCCCAAAGCACACGGGCGCAATTTAGTTAGTAAATTCTGTCAATTTTATAAATTCTGATAAAAAAACGTATTTTGTGTCCGTCCACCGACACGGCAGTGTGCCTTGGGCTTTAGAAGTGTCTGGTGTTCATCTCTTTTCATACGACACAGTGTTAGTGTTGAGTGGTAATGTCCTTGCCAGATGTACAGATAAAAATCCAAACATTAAACCGTGTGTGTTTGACGTTGTCGCCCGCCATCTTATCTCCCAGCTATTTGATGCACGTCTGGGTAGCTTCGTCCAGGCATCAAGGGGGGCCTACGGAGTCTTGTGCGGGGCCCGGTGGAGTGGGTGAGTGACAGTATGAGTGCAGGACCCTGCAGTGATTGGCCCTTATAGAACCTCTTTTGTTCTGCGGGAACAATAGCAACACTCTCTGGCTGCACCTCACGGCGGCACTTAGCAGAGCACAATGGAAACCCGCTCAGGCTTTTAATTACGCTGATCGGATCTATCAAACCGTCGGCTTTGCTGCTCCGTACAGAGAAACGATCGAATCACGTTCACAAGCACCCTTGTATTTTTTTGTGTGTGTGTTTGCGTGTGTATGTGTGTGTGTGTGTGTGCTCGTAGAGTTGGAGTGAAGCACTCATTATTAGAATAGTAAATATTATTTATTTTGTGAAGGCGAAAAACACCCCAGATATCCATCTTCCTATCATCTCAGCCTTGGAGATAATGAGTGGAACTGCCAATTTATCCAGAGAATGATCATTATTCACTGTATAATAATAGCGTTTGTGTGTGTGTGTGTCTGCGTGCGTTTGGCGTGTGTGCGTGTGTGTGTGCGTGCGTGCGTGTGTGTGTGTGTGTGTCTGTGTCTGTGTCTGTGTTTGTGTGTTTCCATCTCTGTCTGTGTGTCTAAGTACAAGTAGTTTGCTTCAAGATAATTTGAAGAATTATTTTGACTACGGCCAATGACTGGAGTGATTTAGGCACTGTTTTAAACTATGTCCGCACAGATTGACTGGCATGGTGGTTTATTAGAAACCGGCACAGAGAGCATACAGAGCATAATCTTAAACTGGTCGGTTTAAGGTTATCTGTTGAATTCAGAGTATTGGTTTTGGTCGCAAGGACAGAGGCAAAAAGATACACGGCTGCGGTGCTGCTCCGTCGCAGTGCTCTGTTCAGGCTTTTGTCTAGAAACGATTGTTCTAGGGTTGACATCAGCGGCTGACATTTTGGGCATCCCTCCAACTGTGTTTCTCGGAGGTCTGGTTAAACGTGTCCGCAAACCATTTGATTTACATTCACCCATTCCCAAACAACATGTCAAATAAACAGAAACCGTCTCACCGAACAGAACAAATATACATGTAATGAACGTGGACATAATGTTTAGCTGTTGAACTGATTAAAGGAACAAATTGATTGTTCCCATGATAATTCCAATCACCATCAGTATGTGGTTCTCGGGTCCACTTGTTTAATACATAGGTCTCTAGATTGTGATTAAATGGGCCGCATGCAAATGCTTAACTTAGTAGCATAGTGTTGTATAAATATGGACTCATGTTGTCTCATTGTTGCCAGTATTTGTCATGTCCATTCTTTATTCGTATGCTTTTCTGAAAACAAGAATCCAGTGATTGTCGACTTACGCTTAACTGACATAATGTTGATAGCTGATACTCAACTGATACTAAATTCATGCTCAACCTTGGACTATCCAGGTGAAGTGTTACCCATAAAGGTACTTTACAAAATGAAACATGACTTGACTTTGCATTGCAAGCAGTGGAGAGACAAAAAGAACGATGTTGTATTTTTCAAACAACATGAATATCAGCCCTAAATGAGCAGAGCTTGGGGTTCCAAGACCAACATGTGGACGTGCACTTTTGGCCAAGAGGTGTGCAGGCTGCTTGCCAAGGTATAGTGCCAAGAACAACAGCCTGTTCACCTTGTGTGGCTCAAGCGACAATGTTTCCTGGCTCAATACACTTCCTGCAGTATCAAACATGATGCATTCAGGAGCGGCCATCTTGGGTTTTTTGCACATGGGTTTCATATACCTATTCAAGCTTCAATAATCCCCCACCCCCTATTCTCTCTCCAAACAAAGCAAGCGTATTCTGTGTAGCATTGTGTCATGTCGTTAACAAATTAACCATGGATACCATTTAGCATTGTGAGAAATGTATTACAAGACAGCGATAAACCATTCCCATCTCCCAATTGTAATCACATGTAAGCCTGTGATTAATCAATCTGACTGTAAACATGACTTATTGTGCAAGCAAGGTTGTAGTTTACAGCAACACAAACAGTACAATTGTAATTGTAAGTCTGCAGGAAACGGCGGTCTAAATATCAGGCTTTTACTTTGAAAGCCAGATGATTGCTGTGTTCTATTTCAGCCCTCTCCTTCTGAGCCTTTATGTGATTTGCATGATTAATATGCATATACTTTGCGTTGCGGTACATTATACAGACACTGCAGTATTCTTTGTGTATCTTTTCAGTGTCAGGCAGGTACCTTGTTTTGCTTTTGGGTCGTTTGTAGTACTTTCTGATATCCATTTGTTTTACCAAGTCCATATGAAATCCTCCAGGTGTTTTATCTACATGCAACCGCCCTTACTTAGCCCATGCTGTGGTCAGTGTTAGTTTTTCACAATGGCGATACACTGGCGATAACACACACGTATACACGCAAATAATATTCTGCCATTTGGGAATAGATGTTGTGTCTATCTGCTCTTGGGCAACTTGGACAATCCAGGCCGATTACATAACCATGGAGTCTCTCGTCATCGGAACACTGCAGAGGTGATAGGGACTAATACTGTACACACGTGTGTGTGTGTGTGTGTGCGTGTGTGTGTGTGTGTTGGAGATGCTCGTTCTGAAACATTCAACAGCTATCTCCTATCCAGCTTCATTTCAACCAACACACTCCTTCTCCCCGTCTGTTTTGTCGGTCACATGCAGACCCTGTGTATACTTACCATGTATCAGCCCTGCCTCATTCGGATGTTCAGTTCTCAAAGTTAGATTTCCTTTCATTGGAAAACGTCGGTCTTGTCTTTTTGAGGCTCCAGGCTTGATTGTGTTAATGGAGTTACTCACCCCCCGACTCACTCATTCACTGACTTTAGAATGAATGAACATCAATGTGAATCCTTGAAGTTGAAAGAGCCCTCGGTCAAAGCAGGGGCCCAGTCCACATAATGCCTTTACAAAGCCATGACGGTCGCTTTCATCAAAGCGCCATCCATCCACACACTGTGTACAAAGAGCTTTGCATACTTAGACTTCTCCGTCACATGTGAATTTTTGTACAGTATGGAATTGACCAGGCACGGTCATCAAGTACGCAATCCGCCAACTTCATACATCCCCTCGCCATATTGACAAATCGATGTGAAAATGCTTGACTCCTGCTGGCGTGCGTGTGCGTGCATGTGTCTGTTGCTGTTAAAGGAGGCGGCAGGAGGGAGAGAGAGAGAAAGGGGGAGAGAGAGAGCGTATTTGCTCAGGTGTGTGTGTGTGTGTGTGCGTGTGTGTGTGTCTGTGTGTGTGGGTGTGTGTGTGTGTGTGTGTGTGCGTGCGTGTGTGTGTGTGTGTGTGTGTGCGTGTGGGCAGCTGCTAGTTTACAGCACACTGATCCCTGCTGATCCACAGTCTGCCGTCACCCTTAGTTATTGATCAAGGGGGGGAGGGGAAGGGGAGTTGATCTGACGCTGGAGACGTGAGTCCACAAGGAATGATGGAAGGAAGGGAACATGAAAGTCAAGACATTATGGATAGATGGTTGATCAGCTGATGATGGATCAATTGATGGATGATTGATGGGTTGAATGGATCAATGGATGATGGATGTATGTTGACGGATAGATCGACCAATCTTTCAATGTATGAATGATTGACAAATGGATGGTGGTCACAAGACTAATAGACGAATGGAAAATACAAGGGATGAAAACGAAAAAGAGGAATCAATCCATCAATCAATTACTACTCTGTTTTCCATCTAAAATTTTCTTCACTGATGACTTCCAAATCATAATTGTTTCCATATCCACACCAGCCAGTGTACTCTGGAATACGATGTGGGCTGGAGCAGTAAAGTAGCCTCGATAGAGTGCTTCATATGACGTCTAATGCTGTTGCTCTCTCATGTGCCATGTTCCAGCAGCCATTAATAGCAAAGCCTCTCGATTCATCCCTTCTCAGGGGACTCGGCTCTAGGAAAAATGTAAATACGCACGCACGCGCACACACAGGCACACGCACACACGCACACGCACGCACACTTACACAGGCACTTGTACTGTAGTTAGACGTGTGATGGGTGATCTCTCGTACACGTTGCACACAGATCCATAAGCATACACACACGGTTACCATGGGCAAGTGTGCAGTTACACCAAGGAACATACACACACACCTGGCACGGGCAGCTAATGAAGATAAAGCACCTAATTATGGATGACAACCAGGGAGAGATGGGCGGCCATACTAAGTGACGGTATGGGGTTGGCTGGGCCCTATAGACAGAGGACAGCGGTGATATAGGACACAGCGGGCGGTGCTGACGACTCCACTGTATGTGATTGTGTGTGTGTGTGTGTGTGTGTGTGTGTGTGTGTGTGTGTGTGTGTGTGTGTGTGTGTGTGTGATAGAAAGAGAGACAGATTGATTGAGAGTCGAGGGTACATGAACTAATGGTGAGATGGTCAAGGACATGGACGTGTGGATGAAGGAATGAAAAAAGGGTTAACTGACCTTCTTTCCAATTCCCATGTTGTTCCGGAATTTCCCCCATTTTTCCCGAAGCATTCCATATGTACAAAGTAGCGCAAGCGTGTTTGAACACACTGCCACTCACACACACACGCACACACACGCACACACACACACGCACCCACACACACACACACACACACTGCTGGCCTAGATCTCTGTGGTGGCCGTCTTGCAGGGTCAGCGTATCTTCATATCTTGGCAGGCTGACACCATACAGTCTGAGATCTAGGAGAAATCTGGCTCCAAGTAGAACACACGTTTTGTCACCTAGTAACCTTATCTCTCTCTCTCTCTCTCTCTCTCACCCTCTCGCTCTCTCTCTCTCTCTTGCTCCACACATTTAAACTATACCCTTTCTCTCGCTTAAAGCCATTCTCTTTCTCACTCATAGATACACACACATACACACACACACACACTTTTTTCACACTGTAAAAAAAACAGCTCAGGACTCACCTTTTCGGTCTGACCGATGAAGAGCTTGGTTGCAAAACCGCTGGCCTGGCTATAATGCTTTTAAAGAAGAAAATAAATCGTACATCTTTGAACTGACTGGGAATAAGTGAGGGCTTAAAAGTGAGATGAGGTGTGTGTGTGCGTGTGTGTGTGTGTATGTGTTTGTAATAAGATGGTTGCATTCAGCCCTGTGGCGAGGTCTTATATCGCAGTTCCATTCAGGACGATTTACTGCTTTCAGGACGACGACGATGGCGATGTGATTATGATGCGCTTATGACGTATTCCCGTTCCCTGTTACGATGTAGAACACCCCACCCCATCCCCCCAACCCATGTCACCCATTACGTCCATGTCACATCATCGCCATAGTAACCACATCACCGTCGATGCACTCTGGTCCAGTGGATCGCTGGCCCAACATAACATACGCCCGATCTCTGTCTGCACTGCGTTTCTGGGCACAGAAGCAGCTACATAAACTGTGTGTGTGTTTGTGTGTATGTGTGTGTGTGTGTGTGTGTGTGTGTGTGTGTGTGTGTGTGTGTGTGTGTGTGTGTGTGTGTGTGTGTGTGTGTGTGTGTGTGTGTGTGTGTGTGTGTGTGACGTGTGTGTGTGTGTGTTTGTGTGTGTGTGTGTGTGTGTGTGTGTGCACCACCTAGCATCTGCGCGTATGTGATTGTGTATGTGTTTCTCTGTCTGTGATTGCGTGATTATGTGTGTGTATCTGTGTCTTTGACTTTTGTGTGCGTGTGTGTGTGTGTGTGCGCGTGTTTGCGATCAGTCAGGGGGAAAGACACACTGCCTCCTGCTGTGCACTCTGTGCCTCCACTAATGGAGGGCAAGAAAAGAGAGATAGTCTGGGGTGAACGAGCACGAGTAACGGTTGAGATAAGCCAGGGAGAGAGAGAGAAAATAACGAGAATTCATTGAGGTGTTTTGAGGTTGTGAGCAGCCGACTTGGTGTGTTTAGACACTGCACACATACACATATAGGATCTCAGAAAAACACATAGACACATACGCAGACACAACGACATACACACACGCTAGAGCTGGCCCATATGGAATCATCTATTATTATAAGCAATAGCACCACAAAAGCGGAATATAAATCTTCATATGAAAATACATCAAAATATTTATTCAAAATCAATTCAAACATTTTAAACCCAATGTACAATATTGTATATTGTTGACCATGGCATTATTAATACTATTTCAATGATGTGTAATACTATGCTAAATCTTGTATTTCATTCTTTCTTGTGCTTACCCAAATTCATCATCAACAACCAAATGTTTCATCTTGAAATCTTCCATGATGATTCAATACAACAAGGAGATAGGTTTATGTAGTTGAATATATATATATATATATATATATATTATATATAGATGTAAAAGATATTGACTGGGTCAATGAGCATGTCGCTCTATACCTCTTAGCTAGAACCATCCATAGCACCATGCTGCCCTCAACGTATTGCAATCTTTCATCTGTTTCCAAGGCGATGACAACATGGCAAATAGAGGGAATAAAACATTGACTTGTCTATCTCCTACTCTCTCCTTTCCTCAAAATAATCGGCTTCACTCACTGGTCCACAGCAGGAGGTGGGAGAGAAGAGGAGAAGATTGCTTTATAGAACAGGCTTGTTGATTATCTATCAGGGCTTGCCGCAATACATACTTTCAAGCTTCGGAATACCGTTAGGTTTCCCAACGAATACCAAAATGTTTGTAGAATTTCTTATTCATTCATAGTGCAAATCTTTCCCTTTCTGAATCGGAGCCGGAGGAGACAAATCCTGCAGAATCGTGTTTTAAGCAATTGATCCTTAATTCCTTTTCATTACTAATGTCATTTTAATAACTAGGAGGCCACGAAGGATGCTCCGTGGACGCCAGGGGCTTTCACTCATTGCTCTGACTCGGTTCAGACAGGGCTTCAATGTTATGAAGACACACTGCTCCCTTAGTATAAGAGTAGACCTAGCTAATCACCCTTCTAGACCTTCGAATATATCAATAAATACATTTGTTCCATTTTTTGAGCTTACAAATAATCCTTTTAATTTTCTATACATTCATCCCAGCGATAGTTTGCCTAAATTATTCATTATTCATTGAATTATTTAATCTCCAAATTATATTTATCTTGTCTTCCCAGGCATCAGAAGGGTAGCACTAGTATTCTGGTAAACATAAACTCCCATAGTCGTCACACTGCACATCAGTCAAGTCAACATCGAGTGATACCACTGATCGCATCAGCATTCTTGAAAGCAGTGCACATTTTGCAATTTATTTATTGACAGGGATAGAGCTATTAGCAGTGTATACATTTTTACTTGCACTGGGCTGCATTAGCCATGATTTCTAGACACCTGGATACCGGTTGAGACAGATATGACTATACCATCAGATTGTTGTATGGAATCTACATTAGTTCGTCGCTTTGCCAGATGTTTTTACTTTTCAAGAGTGCGTCACGTTCAATATGTAATGTTGAGAAGTGTAACGTAAATATATCATGTAAGACAATACAATGTGGGCACACAGAGGCACAGTGCATGGGTCTGTGTATAAGGTCATGGAGCGAAAGGTCGTCTCACCACCGCGTCTGTGCTATAAATAGCCTATCCCGCAGCCTCAAGGTCACGAAGCGAGCTGGAGCTGTGGCTCAAATCTCTCTCTGGTCTCCCCTTGTACCGCCGACCACCTCCCAGTGCGCATCCTCAAAAATTAATTCGATACACTCCTTTGCTGTGTGTATTTGTGTGTGTGTGTCAGTGTGTGTGTGTGTGTGTGTGTGTGTGAGTGTGTGTGTGTGTGTGTGTGTGTGTGTGTGTGTGTGTGTGTGAGTGTGTGTGTGTGTGTGTGTGTGTGTGTGAGTGTGTGTGTGTGTGTGTGTGTGTGTGTGTGTGTGTGTGTGTGTGTGTGTGTGTGTGTGTGTATATAGATATCCACGCTGATGCTATTTATAGACTGCAGCCCCCGCCCCCCACTCCCCGCGATGGGGGCCCCTGTTGCTTTGAAGGACAGGAGGGACAGGGAGGAGGAGGGGGAGAAGGAGGAGGAGGAGGAGGAGGAGGAGGAGGAGGAGGAGGAGGAGGAGGTGGTGGTGGTGGTGGTGGTGTGTGTGGGGGTGCTATGGGAGTGGGGGTCCCTTCAGGAGACCATGACCCAGATGACAGTGGAAGCATTGCGCTCGGCACGGCGCTTCTGACGCACTAATGCCAGCCGTAGGATGGCGGTCCCAGCAGCCGTCAGATGCTGTACGCCTCATCAGGCCCCATACCTCCTGAGAGCGAGGGGAGGGGGAGACGCGGGAGGGGGGGGGAGAGGAGGGGGGCTGATGGAGAGGGGAGGGCTGGAGGGAGGGAGGGAGGGAGAAGAGGAGAAAATGGAGGGAGAGGGGAGAGAGGGAGTTGGGAAGGTTGAATGAGGGGAGGAAGGAAGGAGAGGGAGGGAGAAGAGGAGAGGACGGAGGAAGATGGAGAGGAGAGGGAGGGAGGGAGGGAGTTGGGAAGGTTGAAAGAGGGGAGGGAGGAAGGAGAGTGAGGGAGAGGAGGACAGAGGGAGAGGGAGAGGGTGACAGAAGAGGGAAGGAGGGTGGGGGGAGAGAGGATGAAGGGGGAGGGAGAAGAGGAAATGACGGAGGGAGGAGAGGAACGAGAACGACGGCACACGACCAAGCCTGGCGATGTACATCTCCTTCCTCGCTCTCCGCTGAACTCTGTGGTTCCAGCTCTTTGATGATGAATACCGCCTCTTCCTCAGCTCCATCTTCATCTTCTTCGTCTTGATGATGAGGATTATAATTATTGCATCAACGATGATGATGATGCAATTCTGTGCTCTCTAATGTAAACCACATCCATTGCAAACCTATAGGAACGCGGGAGGCTTTACAGGGAGGGATCCTATGGAAGCAGCTAAAGAGCTGAGTGTTACATTGGCCCGAGGTCATTTCATTGATGTTCACCAGGGCCCTTCCTGCTGGGACCTCTGGTGCCGTCGTTAATGCTCTTCCTGGAGCTTAGCTGGACTCACTGGAGTGTTGAATTTCAACCATGTCCTCTGTATCTCTTTTGCTGCCCCTCCTAACCCGTCTGTCTGTCTGTCTGTCTGGCTGGCAGGGTATGGAGGCTCCAGCTCACTGGTGATGATTGAGGAGGAGGAGCGGAACGGAGACACCAGGTGGGAGAGCCGACACCTCCTCCAGAACTTCTACGACAACGCATCAGACCTCGTCCCTGAGGCTGAATCCAAGAACTGCACTGAACCGGGTAAGAGGAGCATGTAGGCTGTACCACATAAAGAACAAGCACCCGGATGCCATGTCTGAGACTTTCCGTCTTTAAAAGCGATCACCTGATCAAAATGTGGCAAAAAACTTAAAGCTAACAAAAAATATAGATCAAAAAACATTGAAAGGTCAGCACCTCTAAATGGACGGCGCTTCCAAACATGGCGTGAAAGTTCATTTAGGCAATGGAGCGCCGAACCAAATGGAAAGCACCACTATCTTGTATTTCACCTCTGCATTTTCTTCTGAAAAGATTAACCGGGTTAATGGGTTGTGATCTATCAAGAGCAAAATGAAGCTAAATCGACACATCCCTAGTTTACTTTTCATTGAATATGCGTAAGCACGTGCCTTACTGAATGCACAGACGACTACTGCGCTCCAGAGACACACTCGCAGCGATCACAAGAAGGAGTTGACTGGGCCGCACTACCTGGTCTTTACTAAGCCTGGTCATAACTGCTTAGGTCTTTGGTCCATTCTCTACAATAAACCTTAAGTCAGTTGCACCATCCAACTCACGCTTAGTCTTAACTACGCCCGGTCTTAACTACGCCCAGTCTTAGAACAATCTCCCGCCGTCTTGCTAATTTGTAGATGATTCATTTGCAATTAATTTGCGTCAACATTATGGAGGATCTAATGAAAAGAAAAGGCCACTGAATGGACATTGAGATCTAACATTCAACAGAGCTGTGCAGCCACCACAAACATTCCAATGTTGTAACAAACAAGAAAAAGCAGTCAACTCTGGAAGGAATCACGGAGGGGTTTAATAATTGTTCGGTGATTGTGCCTGCTTGTTGTAAATACGATACATGATACGCACCATTGTGAAGCAGTGTTGCTACTGGAGAAACAGCCCAGATTTTGTCTTCACGCCTGCTTCTTACTAGGCGTAAGATTTACGTCCAGTCTTTGTGATAGGAAAGCTTAAACCTTGGTGCAAAAAGGATGGTGTCACCATTAGGTTGTGCAACCGTGATTTCACACCTGAGCTGTTTTATCCACTTAATTCAAACCTGAAACCGTTCCCCTGATAGTATGGTTTGTTTGGGGTGGTGTGGATGCTCAATAAAACTCGTCCGAACAAACAAAACCTGGTCCCCTTGTAAACGGAGCTCTCGAATGGCTTTTGAGTAATGGCTCTGTTTTGTTCGCTTTCGGTGTGTAAGTATTCTGAAAGTTTCAACTTCACCCATTACTCGGACCGAGTCTCTACTGAACTATAACCTATCGATGTGAAAGCACCTCAACAGCCGAACAGTTGTCCGTGACGAAATTCTTTAAAACCAACCCTGATGTCAACAAAGAGGAGGAGACCCACGGAGAGTAAAATATGAATTTTCGCACGTACCTCTATTACATATTGCCGTTCAATTTTACATTTGACTGGTACATTTTATCTTATCAGCTACGTTGGCTGGCAAAAGAAATGGCAAGAGGAGTGTGTGTGTGTTTGTGTGTGTTTGTGTGTGTTTGTGTCTGAGTGTGTGTGTTTGTGTGTATGTTTGCCTGTTTTATCCTGTTGAGAGCACCAAGCAATAATGCAGTATGTTTGCTTTCTCTCCAGGCACGTGTGTGTGTGTGTGTGTATGTGTGTGTTGGAGGGTTTTCCGTGTGGAATTCTGGGGCTTTACAGGGCTGATGTCCTGCCAAGCATACCCTTGATCTCCTAACACACACACACACACACACACGTGCGCACACACACACATGCACGTGCACACACACATGCATGCACGCAACACTGACCAAACCAACATAAACACATGCAGTAACACATGCAAACATCAAATTCAGGCATGTGTTACGCATGCATTCACCTGCACACACAAATTAAAATTCACACATATACAATTATACACACATGATTCCATAACCTGAACTATTAACATAAAACTCATGCACTCATAACTCTTATACAAGAATGACGTACCCCCTCTTTACCATCCATGCTGTTTTCAGAGGCAGGAAAACATTACAGACACGCACGCAAACACACACACACACACACACACACACACACACACACACACACACACACTACACACACACACACACACACACACACACACACACACACACACACACACACACACACACACACACACACACACACACACACACACTTACACACAGAGACATATACACACTTAGACGCACATGCACAAACACTCACGTACAGAAACACACATACACATGAAAGTGCACTCCTATCGAGGGGAATGAGGAGTTATATTTAGACGAGTTACTAGTTTACAGCCTTTTTCTGTTTAATCACTCTTTGTCTGCCGAAACACTAATTACCTTAATGGGGATTGCTTCTTTCTTCTCGCTCTAAGTACAAAGATCTTCACAGTGTTTTTTTCCAAGCCTGCTGTCTCTCTCTCCCTCTCTCTTGATCTCAATCTATCTCGATCTATCTCAATCTCTTTCTCTCTATCTCTCTCTCTGTCGCCTCCATTTCATCTTTGTAGTTTTGGCTCCTCTCCACCACCACGTCTGTTCCCTTCTTTTGCATTTCCTGTGGGGTACGAAAATGATAAGCAACTACTTTTTCAAGCATTAGGCTTTAGTATCACACACAAAATCACACATACACACACACACACAAACAAGTAACTAGTGTCCCTTGCAAAACATTTATAGATTCTCATAAAGCTGGTGGTATTTGGTATTGCCACTGATTTCCCGAAATCGTATCATTCCATTCGATTTACGATTTGATTAGATTCAATTCAATATAGATTGAGTGCATTTCAGAGACAAGAACCATCTTGCTTAGAGTTAAATGCGATTCTCAGTAAACTAAAGCTTTAAATTGTACAAGGAAGGAACCATCTTACCTGGTGCAATATAGAAAATATGAATGGTTATGTTATAGTCGTGATGTGTAACATTTCAACTAGCTCATCAATGCTGATTTCAATATTGTTATCAATAAATTCTAAACCTTTGAATTATATTTTCTACAAATATTAAATGCTGGCCAGCCGGTTCCTCTCCCTTTGTTTAAATCAATCGTACTATCGAGGCTCCCAAAAAACCCTGCCTTCGAGTCGACTTACACATTGTGACTTTATTAACAGACCCAGCAGCAGTTTCATGAATGTGCTTGTAATTGAACATGACCCAACAAACTACAGCAGTCAATCCAATATATAATATATAAGCTACACTTCATTCTCACTCTTCTTTAACATACTTTCCTGTCCCTCTTGACCATCCTGTCAATACAGGCACAGAAAAACAATCAAGAAATCGTTTTACAAACTCAGCCTAACCCTAGCCAGTCGAGAGAGCGAGAGAGAGAGCGAGAGAGAGTGCGAGAGAGAGAGAGAGAGAGAGAGAGAGAGAGAGAGAGAGAGAGAGAGAGAGAGAGAGAGAGACATCAAGATGGATAGAGAGCGAGCAGGGAGTACACAACAAAAGAAGCCATGGCATGTTGAAATCCTTTCCATTTGCAGTGTGTTTCGGTTCTGGTGGTGGTGGCAGTTCAGAAAGAAAAGCCCAGACTTTTTTGTCTTTTAGTATCTCTAGTGACGTTAGGCTGACAGGAACTATGTCACACTGGAGCTAAAGTGTCTGAATGAATAAAATCACAGACAATATTACTTTTCACTCAGCAGTCTGCGGTTCTTTATTCTGATTTAACTTCCGAATCAATTGTGAATTCATCGGGTGTCTGGAGTGACATATTATCTATTAAATATGATTATGGTTTCAATGAAGCGTGCTCTCCCAACCTGAAAACGATCTATTGTTGTAGTAGATTCATCTCTTCGAAAAGAAAGCACAGTGACGCTTGGTCCTATTTTATATGTGTAGCTCGTTTTCTCAGGCCTGACCCCACAAACACATGCAGTCACACAAACAGTCTTTATAATCACCTAACTCAAACTGATGAGAATGCTCGACAACCACTTTACCATTTCAAAAACCCGAAATCACCATCGCATGCACGAAACTTATACCCACTAAGACAAACAGAACTGTGATAAATAATGCATTTTCACAAGGTGCTGTGTTGGTTTCCAAATAATAACGTTTACTATTGTCAACCATCTCTCTACCTCTCCCTCTCTCCGTCTCTGTCTCTGTCTCTTCCCTCTCCCCCTCCCCTCCGGGTGCTCCAAGGGCCCTTCCACAATAACCCGCTGCTCCGTCTCCTCCAACCTGCACCTCACGCCCCGGAGCCACCCCATGGTGGCGACGCTCCTAATCACCCATACATTATCCTCCGCCTTTCGCTCTAATTATAATCTAATTATTCCAATGGAATGTAATTTCAAGGGTGGCGCTCCTGTTCTTGCAGCGCCTCCTTGCTCTCTTAATTAATTGGAGCAGAAGAAGACAAGCGGGGAAAGGGAAGTTGTGTCATGGTCGTGTGTTGTGAAAGTGTTTTTTATTTTTTTGAAAGGAGGGGGGGAGTGGGGGTCGTTTTTTGAGGGATGTTTGATCAGATCAAAAGAGAACCCATGGGCTTGCGGTGCCTCAAAGACAGCACGCACACATACAAAAACACACACACACACACACACACTAACTTTAGAAGAAACACACGCATACACACTGCCTTGAGAGGACACACAATCTTGTTGAACTGCCCAACGTATTCCTTTGCTGTCTTTGCATTTCAGAATCCCACCTACAATATAGAGAGACTGCAGTAATACGCCACTGTGAAACAAACAAACACACGCAAACGCATGTGCACACACACTTCATTATGTAGCAGCCAACCTCTCGATCGTTTGAGGCACACCTATTTGACGCGGCCCATTGCCGGTGACTTGGTTAGGACTAGCAGATTTGTGTTTCTAGCAGTGTGTGACCGAAATCGTTTTATTTCTCAAGGCAGACGGTTAATGTTCTGCTATATTGGCCAAGCAGAGAGGCTAATACGTGTTTGTGTGTGTGTGTGTGTGTGTGTGTGTGTGTGTGTGTGTGTGTGTGTGTGTGTGTGTGTGTGTGTGTGTGTGTGTGTGTGTGTGTGTGTGTGTGTGTGTGTGTGTGTGTGTGTGTGTGTGTCTGTTGCGCCAAACCATCTTCACCTTGCCTGCGGCCCATTTATCGCTCAGTGGGCTTGTCAGAATGCTGCCCAGTTGGGCGGGAAGTAGTTTGTGTGTTTGTGTGCGTGTGTCTGTGTGTGTATTTATAAGCATGTGGTTGTGTGTTTGTGCGCATGTGTGTGGGTTTATAAGCATGTGGTTGTGTGTTTATGTGCATGTGTTTGTGTGTTTGTTTATAAGCATGTGGTTGCGTGTTTGTGTGCATGTGTGTGTGTGAGTGTGTGTGTGTGTGTGTGTGTGACATGTGTGTGTGTGTGTGTGTGTGTGTGTGTGTGTGTGTGTGTGTGTGTGTGTGTGCGTGTGTGTGTGTGTGTGTGTTTATAAGCATGTGGGTGTGTATTTCTGTGCATGTGTGTGTGTGTGTGTGTGTGTGTCTGTGTGTTTATAAGCATTTGTTTGTTTGATGAAATTATTTATGCAAGGACATTATCACCCAATGTATCTGTAATAGGTCACTAAAAAAACACACACACATACACACAAACACTTTTTTTTTATATGTATTTATCTCTATGGGCCCTAACTTGCATCCGGCGCAATTGACTTTCTCACTGGCACATGTGTCGTTGCTAGTTTGCAACTGGCGCAGAGCGTTCTTTTCCCTCCTGCGCCACGCGTCGGTAAATTAGGGAATGATCTTGCGCCCCAAGGGGCGGTGCGGCGAAAGGAGGAGGCGTGTTCTGGCGCAAACGTTCCCTGGTGCTATTTTGCAGTTTCAGAAATCACTTGCGCCACAAACCAGGAAATGCCTGGTTTAAAGTCAGTGGCGCGTTGTTCAGATGCTATTTTAAGGGCGCATGCATAATGTTGCTTGCACCTCGCGCATACACTTTGCTTCTCTCATCAACCTAGCCACACATTCTTGGTAAATTATTTGGGAAAGAACAGCTGATACAGCGGTAATAAGTTGTACTTTTAAGTCAATGTATCTGCAAACACATATTTTCTTGACACAGACATTGTGTACATGGCCATAACTTTTAGGATTGATGAGTATTTGATCGTGAGAAAACATTGTTTTACAGCGAGTGAGTGAATGCGGGCGCGCGTGTGTGTATGTATAAAATAATTAATGAATGCGGGCGTGCGTGTGTGTGTCCATCTGTTTAAACACACGCAAACTAAACACGTAACGCATAATACAGTCCGTGGCAATGTATATTAACGAGGGGAAGCATGCATATTAGGAACACAAGTCGATAACGATAATGCATACAATACTGATAAGAAACTATGCTTAATTGCTTATAATGTATTGCGTATATCATTAAATAGAACCACAGCCACCGCATATCATATGTGCTCATGGCTCTTGCACGCTATTGCACGTTACGCCCAAACCACACCTACGGGTAATTAGGCTACTTCAGACCAACCCTTTTTAGATTTCCGCCGGGTGCAAGAGTCATTTTTGCGCCGGTAAACTAGCGACATCTCCATAGAACCGCCCATAAAGCTGCTTGCACTTGGCGCTTCTCACTTACGTTTCAGACCGTTAAAATAGGGCCCTATGTCTCCGTCTTCCCAAAGCTGTGTCCTCTTTAAAACACCATCTTTGGCGCTTAAGTTGCAAAATAATAAACAACAGAGTGAAGAGCAGAGTGTTTCTGCTGTTTTAAGGTTTGTCAGTTGCCTCTTAAGAAGTAGGAGTTTATACGGCAAGCTACAAGGTTGAAATTGGTAATCTAAATTGGTCATCCAAAAGGGAAAAAATATATACCATGAGGTGAAAGAATTCAGAATTTGTTTCATTTATACATATATATTTATATGGTCATCCCTCTTGGTCTCTCCTTATTGTGTTCAACAGGACTATACATGTAGCAACCTAGAGCTTTGCACTAAACACAGACTATCAATAACCATTAATCACCTCTGCCCCTGAGTTGGAGCTGTGAGGGTATTGTATATGGTGGAATGGACCTGGACACAGCAGAATGAGGTAACGGTCCACCTTAACTTCCAGGGATTAAGCTGACATCGCACTCATATCAGTTTCCCCTTGGAGCCACAGTTTCACATTGGAACCGCAGTTCCTCTATATTTCTAAGGCTTGGTTTCACTGTAATATTAATTTTGACGCAGTCTCTAACTATTATTTACAAAAACACGACAGCAAGAGACAGAAAAATTTGTGATTAAGCTGCACTCTGATATATTTAGTACTTGTGTGTGTGAGGATGTATTTGTGTGTGTGTTTGTGTGTGTGCGTGTGCGTGTGTTTGCTCGTGTGTGTCTAGTGTGTGTGGGTGTGTGTGTGAGTGTCTGCGTCTGTTTTCTACGATGGCTTTGCCTCTTCCTTGTGTATGGAGCAGTAAGACAAGACATAATGGTGTAATTTTATGCATAGACTGCACCTCACTCTAGGGACAAACATCCCCACACAAGCACACACACACACACACACACACACACACACAAACACAGACACACGCATACACACACACACACACACACACACACACACACACACACACACACACACACACACACACACACACACACACACACACACACACACAGCCTTACACACAAACAGAAAGCAGGGCTTAAATGTCATATTACTCAGCATAGTCATAGCAAGCCAAACGACCCGGCAGGTGTCCCAATGCATAAGCCTTGTGTGTGTGTGTGTGTGTGTGTGTGTGTGTGTGTGTGTGTGTGTGGTGTGTGTGTGTGTGTGTGTGTTGTGTGTGTGTGTGTGTGTGTGTGTGTGTGTGTGTGTGTGTGTGTGTGTGTGTGTGTGTGTGTGTGTGTCTGTCTGTGTGTCTGTGTGTCTGTGTCTGAAGCTTTGTTTCTACTTTCGATATGCAGAAAAACAAGGCTTAAAGATGTTAACGTGCTGCTTAACTACTTGCCTATCATGCGTCCTGAATTTCCATGAATGCCCGGGATTAGATTTACCATCAGTTTATCTCATTCATATACACTTGATAAAACAAAGGATATGTCGAAATCAGGGTCCTCAAACTCGCGGCCCGGGGGCCAATTGAGGCCCGCGGGATGATATTTTGTGGCCCCCTACTTGTCATCAAAGTTTAGTGTTAGTGCGGCCCCCATGTTGTTGTCAAACGCACATTTTTGCTGAGTCGCTTGCCACGCATTTTTATCACTCATTTTGAGTTGCGTGTCCTGAGTCCCGACAAAAGCCAAAGGACGCTAAAATGTCCCGGTTTCCACCAACCACTATGAAATGTCGCCTGCAGTCAGCGATTACATAGGCAACGGGGTCTAATTATAGCCCGATCATTAACTTAGATTGGGTCAGTTGTGCTACTTTTTTTTGTGGCATACTTGATGCGCCCCAGCCTGACCCAGACTCTACCTCCAGGGGCCCCCAGGTAGGTTGAGTTTGAGACCCCTGGTCTAAATGATGCAAACTGCTGAACCCGTGTTTTGGCAGAGAGTGAAATGGGAGTATTAGTTATTTTGGCATTTCAGCCACAACATAACCAATGCATGCATACATTCTTTAAAGTAATATATAACGGGTGTATTTTCTTGTGATTACAAAGCCTTAAACAATATGAAAGCGAGCAATGCTTACAGTACAGGTTATAAACACAAGCGACACCTTCCCTCAACCGTTCCCTCAAACACAGCCTTCATTGTCACCAAACTAAGACAAGGTTTCAAATGAATGGCCTGTGCTCGTCCTCCATCAATACGTCGGAACTAATTGCTAACTTAAGCGGCCAGTGGTCAGAATGGTAGAGGAATGACAGGAGTGATTTATGTTGAGGGTCCGTGATTCTAGCTTGGGCCCTCGAAAAAGGTTACTGATCAACAATTGTGCTCAATACACCAGGGGTTTCATGAAATGATGGTGTCTTCATCCAGGGTCAATAGAGCGTACTCAGGACCAACACACACACACAAAAACAAAACACAAAGAACCCCAGAGGTTAAATCGCTTGCAGCCAAATCAATATTAATTGAGCGTGTTTTGGAAGACGCCTTTCTCCAAGAGGGGAAGAAAAATAATAGATCCCTTGGATGGAGCCCTGTGGGACGCCCTGAAATGCATTTGGCTAAATTGAATACGGGGCTGGTTCCAAATACGTTGACTCCTGAGGGCCACAAACTCAATTGGAACCTGGAGATTTGGAATCCTCTGAGGCAATTAGGGAGGGGTTGAACGCGTGTGTACGATAGAACCGTATAAATACTGTGTTCAACGGACAGAAAACCTGTTTGTTTCCATTCTTTCTATTGTCTGAGGTTGAAGGTGCCGTCACCAAAAAGGGAAGTAGAGACATAGACAGGAATGTTTCTGAATATCAGCGTACTGCCAAAATAAAAGTACTTGCATAATTAAATTTAACCTAACTGTATTTTAAATGCTGAACGGACACAGAGACAGAATCTACAGAATCATTGCATCAAAATGTTTTACACCCTTGGAATATAACAGTAGACTGTGAACAATGGGCTCTTATGCTGGCCACTAAACTGCCCATTGGGCTTCAACAGAACAGATCAACTGACACTTTAACATTTAATTTACTGACCTAATTTGGTGTTGCCTCTCTTTTCCTATCATTAAATATGAAATAAAATATTCATCCATATTTAGTTAATTTCAAGATATGGCAATTGGAGAGAAAGATTACTAAGTTAGATTTTTTAATTTACCATACCACTAACATTGACCCATTTTGGAGACAAAGATCTATTAGTCCGAAATTTTGCAAGGCACACTAGATAAGAATGCAGACCACATTGACAAATTGAAAGGAATTCTTCCTCACAAATAAGCACCCACAATTTTAGAATGGAATGCATTAATGGCAGGCATCCACACATTTGCAGCCTTTATAAAAGACAGTCAGGAATTACTAACAACTGCAGAGGCACAGTGCCCTGGGTATGACATATTACTCCTATTAGTAAGAATACATGTGTGTGTGTTGGAGGGGAATATTTGTGCACACTTGTATTTATGTGTGTGTATGCATGTTTGGGATCATGTGTGTGCGTGCATGAATTTGTGTGTGCACATTTGTGTGTGTTTGACACACTCATATGTGTGAGTGGTTGTGCATTTCTGCACATGTGTGTTTGTTGGAAGTGCACTTCGTTAGACAATTTGTTGGTGAAGAAAGCATTTCTTTCCTGGTTGGAATAGAACCCCCTCTGCCTTCATCTGATTCGTCCTTGCTTGCTACCATGGAAACCAGTGAACCATATCACTCGCCACTGGAACGTGTGTGTGTGTGTGTGTGTGTGTGTGTGTGTGTGTGTGTGTGTGTGTGTGTGTGTGTGTGTGTGTGTGTGTGGTGTGTGTGTGTGTGTGTGTGTGTGTGTGTGTGTGTGTGTGTGTGTGTGTGTGTGTGTGTGTGTGTGTGTGTGTGTGTGTGTGTGTTTCAGAGAGACAAAAAAAAAGACCTAAAGCTGATACAACAGAGTAACAGAAGTGACTAGGTACACATGTGGACTTTCCCTGTGCACACTCCACTATAATCCTCATAGCGAAATGTCTCTCTCTCTCTCTCTCTCTCTCTCTCTCTCTCTCTCTCTCTCTCTCTCTCTCTCTCTCTCTCTCTCTCTCTCTCTCTCTCTCTCTCTCTCTCTCTCTCTCTCTCACTCTCTCTTTATCTTTCTTCTTCCGTCTCTCATTCTGGCTTTAATACTTAGCTTGTGCCAGCATCCTTCTGTGCCAGCTGTAGGCATTCCAAAGGCATTACGCAGACTATGTGCCCTATGTGCATGCACACACACACATGCACACACACACACCACATCCAGTTCAACATTCCACAGCACACTACAGGAGATGTTTACATTTCGAAAAGCCCCAGAACCCACCCTCCCATCCCAACCAAGACCCCCACTCAGCACCCCCCCAGCCCCCCCCACCCACCCCGCCACCCCCTTCCCTCCCTCATGGAAACATGGATGTGGAGCCAACTGAGCTCAGAGAGTCATGGAGTTCAGGGGGAAGGAGAGAGACAGGACAGTGAGAGAAGAATGGGACACTGGGAGACTTCCAGGCCAACACACAACACAGCCCTCTGCAGTCAAGTGGCCATAATGTATGTTGGTTTGTGGTAGCTTTTTCTAGCCATTAGGCCCAGGCTTTGATCCATAGGGACTCTCAGTTCATCCAGATGCATGTCCTTGAGGTGCAGGGCAGAGGTTTGGCAACATGCCCTATAGGTTGCCGAGAGGTCAGGCTGTGGACATGGGGGATCGAACCTCATGCCTTACAGCTGGGAGTTGGTGCGCCCTAGCCCTTACAGAATCCTTTCTTCCTGCATCGTAGGCATCCTTGAGCCCAGGCACCTAACTGGATCTATAAACATGCTGAGTCTCTTTAGTTAAAAGTATACCAAAAAAGTAATATGCTAAATTACAATATGCTAAAATCGTACTTGCTGCAACTACAGCTAGATTTTTCTGAAAGGAGACCCAGTTGGACGCTGTTGTGTCAGAGATGCTCATTGCGAAGGAGCAACTGGGTCGCACACAGCCTGGTCCCGGAGAGCCCCCGTGGAGCTCTGCAGGGGCTGGGGCTCAGAGCAGCCGAGTAGCACAGGAATGGAGACTCTACGCTGGGCTTTCTGTGCGGGGGACTTCATGTCTCTCCGCTTCAAACAGGCCTGTCTCCTTTCCTGTCCTTGACGGACAGGACTGGAGAGAGAGATAGCGTGTGTCTGTGTGTGTGTGTCTGTGTGTGTGTGTGTGTGTGTGTGTGTGTGTGTGTGTGTGTGTGTGTGTGTGTGTGTGTGTGTGTGTGTGTGTGTGTGTGTGTGTGTGTGTGTGTGTGTGTACGTGCGTGCGTGTGTGTGTGTATTGTGTCAGGGATTTTTGTTCCCCAAAATCCCCGACGGGATGTGCCACAAAGACTATTGTCCCGCATGTTTCAGTACTGCGGGAATATTGAAGACAGACTTCTCCGTCCGGCCCTCCACCCCTCAACACCCATGGAAGCCAGGCCCCTCTCTCTCTCTCTCTCTCTCTCTCTCTCTCTCTCTCTCTCTCTCTCTCTCTCTATAGTGGGCTGATAGCCCATCACAGTGACGGGACTCATGTAGGACTTGTCAGCTGGGGTTAGAGCTCAGGAGAGGTGGGGATGAAGGGACCTCCACTGCCCACTCTCTCTCTCTCTCTCTCTCTCTCTCTCTCTCTCTCTCTCTCTCTCTCGCTCTCTCTCTCTCTCTCGCTCTCTCTCTCTCTCTCTCTTTCTCTCTCTCTCACCCCTTTCTATCTCTCTTTCTCTTTTTTCCTCTCTCAAAATGTATATATTTAGCATCCCTATTTCTGTATTGATCCCTCTTTCTCTGTCTCTTTCTCTCTCAGTTTATATTTAGCTTTTTCCATTTCTACATTGATCCGTCTCTTTCTCTATCTATGAACTTATCTCTCTTGCTCCCCCATTGTCTCCCTCTCTCTCTCTATCCCTCCCCATCGCCTGTCTCCTCCGGGACTGACTTCTGTTTCTCATCCAATCTGCTTTTCCTTCCTTCGTCTGCCTTCACCTGTCCTGCTCATTTTTCCGCCTGCTGCCCCTCTCTTTCTCTCTCTCTCTCTCTCTCTCTCTCTCTCTCTCTCTCTCTCTCTCTCTCTCTCTCTCTCTCTCTCTCTCTCTCTCTCTCTCTCTCTCTCTCTCCCCTTTCTCTCTCGCCTCCTCTCCTTCCCTTGATCTGTGATCTCTCCTCCCCTCCTCTAGTCCTCCTCTTTCTCTTCTGCAACGGGTTATGTCTCAGGGGCATTTGGCATGCTTCCAAGTCAACGTAAACTCGCCTAGTATGCAGTCGCAGAAGTGCATTATGGGTTATCCTTACCAATCGAAAGCTGAAATACCTGCATCCAACGCACAATATATCACATCAACATTCACACTGTAGAATGAATCGCAGCAATGTGTATGTTTCAAACGTTTGTGTCACATTGACTATGTACTGTGTATACCGTAGCTCCGTTATTTTGCTGCTCACACACGCATACACCCACGTTCAAAACCTCTGAGCTATAAGTCATGCACACCTGCACACACACAAACACACACACACTCGGACGGAGCTATGATGCCTTAAGTGGTGATGTCATTTTGTGCGTTGAGGGGAGAATATACGGGCTGCATAGGCATATATTTTGGAGCGGAGAATAAAAGGAATATTTACAGAGATTGCTATGATGGGATTAGTGGAAACCCCATCTGTTTCTGAGCAGTGGAAGCCGTGTGCATTGTGTGTGTGTGTGTGTGGGGAGGGGATGAGAGTGTATGCATTAAACATGTTCCAAATGCTATGGTGATGTTCCCTAGTGGGCTACATAGGGTAGATCTGTCTGGATCAAAGTCATATTGTCCTTTGTACCCGATACCTCAACACACCAATTCCCTGTGAATGGCCACATTCTGCATAAATATGGACAGATTCACACATTCAGCTTTCACTGTGGCAAAACCTCAACAAACTTGTTTCGATCTGCGGTTGTCCTCCTCCTCTGCCCGTGCCTCACAGCGGAGTCCCACGACAGCTCAGTTCATCGGTGTGTTCTGCACCTGGTGCCCATGATGTCACCAAGTCACAGCAAACAAGTTACGCCATCAGGGAGGATAGGGTCGCTTTCTGCAGCGCAGTGATCCATTAGTCTGGGCTGGATTGAGCCAGACACATGTATGTGTACATTTGTGTGTGTGTGCATGTGTGTGTGCCGATCTCATGAGGATGTGCATGTGCATGCTTAGGCTTATGAAGCTCTGGGTACATTGATGGTTTCCAGAGGATTTGCTATACATTGTCAGGAAGGCAGATGCAATGGAGCTGACTGATATAATCCCTTCCTATTTGTGGGAAGCCCCCATTGATTCTGCCTATAAAGTGTATACAAGCATACTGAGGCTGCACTAGGGGTCAGCACTGCAATGCTGCGACAGCAGCAAGGCCGAAGGTTACACACAGGATCTTGGTGACTGAAGACTTCCTATGACCCTTTTGTCTTTCCTTGAGCTTAGAGGCTTAAGTCTTATCAAGTAGAGCAATCAATACACAGGTGCTCCTGCTTCAATACCCAATTGGAGATGATCAATGCATGGGTGACGTGGGGTCATGGGGGAGGCACATCATGGTGGGACCTTTGTTTCTGAAAAAACATGAGAGCTTTGACAAGCAAGAATTATGCATGACAAACAAACAGCTCCTTAGTCTCCTGTGCCTCTTGTTGTTCACATCCTTCTAGAGAACAGAGCACCGTCTCTGAGCCTCTTGTAGTTCACATCCTCCTCGAGAACAGAGCAGCGTCTCTGAGCCTCTTATAGTTCAAATCCTTCTCTGGAACAGAGCAGCTTCTCTGAGCCTCTTGTAGTTCACATCTTTCTCTAGAACAGAGCACTGTCTCTGAGCCTATTGTAGTCACATCCTTCTCTGGAACAGAGCAGCTTCTCTGATCCTCTTGTAGTTCACATCCTTCTCTGGAACAGAGTCGTTTCTCTGAGCCTCTTGTAGTTCAAATAAGAGGTTGTAGAAGGTTCTGGTTCCCTCGAGTTAAGCTTGATATGAAGTACATCAAAATACTGTTAAATGTATGAACATCCTGTGCAATATTACATTGCCCCAATTTAATTTGTTGTGATGTTCTATTTTCAATTTAAAATCAATCAAATATCTGCTCTACTCCCCCTCAACGTTGTTCCCAAGGAGACATAGCACAGTTCACACACTGTGATGCTGGAGCTGCACTCAAAGTAACTGCAGTATGTGAACAGTGTTTAGCACACCCTGGAGGCAGCGTGTTAATGATATCGCTAATGTGTCACGTTTGGAACAAGGGCTGTCAAAAATAATCACATTTACAGCAATAACGCTGCCATCATTGAACATAATGAGGCTAATTCTCTCTTTGAGAGGAAGAAAGACATAAATGCAATAACGGATGAACATAAGTCCTTATTTTTCTTCTTCGAATATTGTGTTGAAATATATCTTCATGCAGCCTTCTTTTTTGGGAGCGATAGTCATTTGCTTGGCGTTGCTGTTCTCACTTTGGTCCAGAGTTTTGTGCTGAAATGGTTGGTGCAACAGAAGGGACGTAGGATCAAATAACAATGATGTGCAGTTTCTCTGATTCCCAAGTCTGAGTCTCTGTGTGGCTGTCTGATGGGGTTGTGGAGGGCTTGGTGGTGGTGGTGTTATGGGTGGTGCGGTTGGTGGGGATGGGCTTTGTCCATCGGTTTCTGCACCTGCTAATTCTGTGTCCGTCCGTGTCCCAGGTCACCACAGGTCACACTGCCCACATTTGCCAGGGCTCACTGATTAAATGCCAGCATTACCATGTGCCCTTTCGCAAGGGGACCAGGCACACACACCAACGCACCGACGCATGCATGACAAAACTGCACATGCACGTCTTTGGACCAAAAAAATAAAGTGGTCTTTACCCCCCCGGAAAGAAAGACTGGAAACGGGGACATGCTTTTACGGACTCAGAATCTAAATGGAGCACTCACTCTCCCTTCTTTTTACAGCACTCACCCCTTCTCCCATTCCTCTCTATTTGTGCTGCAGGATTTATTTCTTCCCTTTCTTTCTCTCTCTCTCTCTCTCTCTCTCTCTCTCTCTCTCTCTCTCTCTCTCTCTCTCTCCCTCTCTTTCCCTCTCTCCCCCTCTCCTTTCTCTCTCCCTCTCTTGTGTGCATTCCCTGTAGCTGGAAACAGGAACATTTCCATCTCTCCTGAGACCCAATCTGTTGAAGGTGAACAAAGGAACGAGAGGCTGAGACAGAAAGTGCAAGACAGAGTGCAAGAGAGTGAGAGAAAGAGTGCAAGAGAGAGAGAAAGTTCAAGACTGAGTAAGGGAGTGCAAAGAGAGCACGAGAGCACGAGAGAGAGGGTACATGATAGTGAGAGAGATTGTGCGAGAGCAAAGGAGGAAGGAGAGTGTGTTCCTAGCGGCTAGATTGGATGTCTGTGTGTGTGTGTGTGTGTGTGTGGTGGATGGCAGCGGCTTGTTAAGAGCTCACCACCGCGGTGACCTTGTTGTCACTGTGAGGAGGAGGCTGATTGATGGAGAGATGGCGTTCTCCTCCGGGGAAGTGCGAGTGTCAACAGGTCACCACCGCCTCCACCACTACCGCTCTGATACATGTCATCACAGACACTCATTCACCCAACCAGAGTGGGAGACTGTACTATTGCAGAGAGAGAGAGAGAGAGAGAGAGAGAGAGAGAGAGAGAGAGAGAGAGAGAGAGAGAGAGAGAGAGAGAGAGAGAGAGAGAGAGAGAGAGAGAGACTATTGGATTGGATCTTTTCGCTTCGATTTGATTTCTGATATGATTCGTTTCAAAATCAATTTGGTTAGGGATATTTCAGTTACAATACATATTTTGCTTGGATATGAAAGAGATATTCTCAGAGAACTAATGCTGTTAATTGTTAAAGGAACTCCAGGGGAAATGGCATATATTAAAAGATTGATCTCTGGATTTTATGAATCAATACTGGATTATTCAAATAATGATCAATTTGGAATGGGTAATCTATCTTTTTTAGTTAGTAGTAGTTGCAGCTATTGAGCATCAGGTTATAGGAGGCAAAGTTATATTGGATCCATGATAGATCCAATATAGTTGGATAATATAGATAGTCAACATAAGCATTATCACATTATCAGCAGTCTGTCCAGCAAGCAATATATTTGTCTGGTTAAAAGGTTGACATGTAATGTCTTAAAGCCCATATTATATTGTTTGCAACATTTCAGCAATTTCCGAGAATCTTTCTAGGAAATGTCATTGTGTTTTCTGTGGTAATTGGGGTATGGGGACGGAGGCCAAAAAGAAGGGTTGATTGTTTCGTGGTAAGAGATTTTCTCTTTAGTCTTGTTGTTTTCCTCTCTTCCTCCATGTTTAAATCCTCTGTGCCAAGCGTTTCGGATTGTGATGGTTTAGGCGGAGATGAAACAGGAAGTTGGGATCTTTTTTTTCTTGACCCTGAGCAGTTACATCTGTTAGTAAATCCCGCAGACCTTTACCAACACACAACGTGCACATAACGAGGGCTCATGTGGAGGGAGAGAAAATTGACTGAAAACAGGGTGAAAACGTGTGAAATCTGGATGAAAGCAGGAAAAAAACTCAGTGGAAAATCAAACTCCTGGTTGTTTGGGTTTGTTTGTGTGTGTGTTTTTTTTGTGCGTATGTGTGTGGGTATTTGCTGTTTTTCTGTGTGTTATCCCGCGTCTTAGGTAATACCACCCACTCTCATTTAAGCACTGTGGCAGAAAAATAAATGCAAACACATGCTGCCATTGGTGTGGTGCGTGTGCACGTGTATGTGTGTGTGTTGTGTATATGCGTTGGTCTGTCTGCATATGTCTGTGTGTTTAATTTTGAGGTGCATTTTTAATGTTTGTGTTTGTGTAGGTCTGTCTGTCTGTCAGTGTTTAATGTGCGTACGTCTGTTTAATGTTTGTGTGTGGATGTGTGTGCGCGCGTGTTATGTGTGTCTGTGTGTGTGTGTGTGCACATAGGCATGCATGTTTTTTTCATTCCCGGTGTTCTTTTTTACCAGTAACAGACACAAGGCCACAAGGTCGAACATTTCCAACTCCACTTAAATCTTAGCCTTTTTCTCCATGCCAGAAGTCCCCTCCTCCTTCAGCACCCTACCCCTAAGCTGCTAAACGCTCATGACTTTACAGCACATACATGGGTTAAAAGCGCAAAAAGCCATTAATGGCATTGTCAGAGTTCTATAGTGGGGGTCGGAGGTCGAGGATGAGGAGAGGGGGGGGCGGTATTCTCTCATTACACCTCCAGAGGCATTAAAGCAAGGATTACCTCATGTTTAACAGATCTGCTGCCGTGCTATGCCAAGGTCATGTGGCTGACCTGGAATATTTGGGTTTAGATGTGTATACCACAATGTGTGTTTATGCAACAGATAGTGTAAGACATTGGTTGGTCTTTATTTTAGTGTGTAACATGTGAGATATTTTCCTGGTTCTCATGACCTGGAGAGTGTGATGTTGTGTGCTCGTTTACACGTGTGACTCTAACTGTGTGCGTGTGTGTGTGTGAGAGAGAGAGAGAGAGAGAGAGAGAGAGAGAGACAGAGAGACAGAGAGACAGAGAGAGAGAGAGAGAGATAGTCAGAGAGAGACAGGGAGAGAGAGAGAGAGAGAGAGAGAGAGAGAGAGAGAGAGAGAGAGAGAGAGAGAGAGAGAGAGAGAGAGAGAAAGGCTTAGCCATACAGTGGGGTAGATGCAGTGAAGCCATCTGTGCAGAGCAGCGTCTTTTTTGCTGCTCTTAAAACCCAGAAGCCTCGAGAGATCCCCTTAATGATGTATAGGATTGGAAGGATTCCCTCTCTCTCTCCGTTCCTCTATTGCCTACATAGCTCAAGCAAGACCACTCTCTCGCTCTCTATCTCTCTCTATCATACTCTCTCTCTCACACTCTCTATCTCTTTCTCTCTCTCTCACTCTCACACACACACATCACACATCACACATACTCTCGCTCATCTTCGCTTTATTGAAGCCACGCAGGTCTTATGTAATCGCTTACGTAAGCAAGCCGCGGAGGGAGAGAGATTGACAGTGGGGGAGGGGCAAATCACAGGGTGGTGGTCTTATTGTATCTGTGATCTGAGATTGACAAGCTGTCCATCAGAAATCAATCTGGACAAATCAAACACGACACATGAGAAAGGGAAGGCGGTACGACCTCAGGTTCAGCTCCACACCACCTGTCGATTGTTTATGCACGTTAGTGTGTGTTTGTGTGAATGTTTGTTTTTCGGCTATACAGGATCAATATGTTGGACGTAATGTATGCAGGGCATCCTTCTGTTGTAGCAGGGCCTCAGACCTGGATGGGCTGATGGGTTTGACATTCTTCAAGCCAACACGTTATAACGCTAGGCGTTTTTGAAACAGCTTGGCCGTGCGATTCGGTCAACGGGTCACTAAGATATGACACGGATAGAGTGTACTGGTGTCAACCACGACACCCCGCCCAATGCACGCTGCAATCAGCAGCCTCCCGGATCAACCACTCAGAACAAGTATGACTGGGCTGTCACCCTAGCAAGAGGCAATCAGCTCATCAGAAACCTGTTAGGGTTCTGGTGCCTTGCTCAGGGACAGCACAGAGCACATAATCCACCCTTTCAAATGCTTATGCAAGCATTTGAAGCCATTCTGCCAACAGTTCAAAACACATTGTTAATGTTAGTGAGTTATGATGGCTGGTGAGTTATTGATTGTATTTCTGCATTTTTCTGCATTGATCAATTATCAAAGATATTAAAAATATTTTTTAAAACATGTTGGGAGAAAGCACTTTCCCGAAATGAAAACTGAAGAGATTAAAATATATATTTTTTAAAGACAAATATATGGAAATCTAAAAGAAGAAGAGCTGTATAAGGACTATGACCAACCGGCTGTTATATTGTGTGTACATATATATATATATATATATATATATAATATATATATATAAAACATGTAACGTCTATATATATTCTAACAACATGTTATATTACATTTAACATAAAGCAACATGGTGTATGTTATATAACATGTTATATAACGTGTTGTTAACATGATATTGTTAACATGTTATATATATTTTCTTGGATATATGTTGCTGTGTATCTGTTGTTGCTGTTGTGTGGCTAATTGTTTACCCTGATGGGTAATTGTTAGTAATCATGTGCCTGGCTCTGGACAAAACAAAACGCAACATGCTGTAACTACTTTAATGACAACCACCTTCAGGCACCGCTGGAATTCATTTGTAAACCATGTGTCTCCGTGTGCATGCATGCATGTGTGTGTGTGTGTGTGTGCACGTGTGTCTGTGTGTGTGTGTGTGCGAGCGTGTTTGTGTGTTACTTCTTCTCCAAAGAGCAAATCTGTTCCCAGGTGAAACTGGGGAAAATAGGTCACATTCAAAAGAGCCAAGCTCTGGCATCCTCCCTCTTCAAACTCCGCTCCATGGGCATAGGAAACACTTGCTGGGAGAGAACCATGCCAGCACTAGTCCAACACAGCCGAGACAATGCAGGCTTTCCTTGAAACGTCTACGTGTGTTTGTGTGTGTCTGTGTGTGTTTGTGTGTCCTTAACGGCTATCCATTTTATAGAGCTTGAAGACGACTCTCTCTTCTCTTTTCGCCATGTCTCTCGCTCTGTCACTCTCACACTATTTGTCCCTCTATCTCTCAGTCACACACACAAACATATCGAAAAAAATAAATAAACAAACAGACACAGACCCCCACACACACACACAGTCTCTCCACACACAGGTTTTTGGTGGAGATAGAGTTGGCCCATGCTCCAGTGTATATTGGCCAGCTCTGAGCCACTAATCGGTGAAGTGAATTGAAGCTGCAGCAACGCTGCTTCACAGGGGCCGCTCCGGCCCCGCAGTCTGCCAAGGGTCCTGGCTCTCATGACTGCTTGAGGTCTGTTGTTGGTTGAAGCAGTGTGTGTGTGTGTGTGTGTGTGTGTGTGTGTGTGTGTGTGTGTGTGTGTGTGTGTGTGTGTGTGTGTGTGTGTCGCTGTGAGTGTGTGTGTGTGCGTTTGTGTGCGTGTCTTATGTCTTCACAAATGTATGTTTTGTGTTTAGCAGCAGGCGCTGGGATTCCCCGTTTCTGCTTTGTACAAGGAGGAAGTCGGTGTCCATGTGTGTGCATGTTTGAGTGTATGTATGATTGCATGTAAATACACTCAAACATGCACATGCATCCTTTGGATGGATGGATGTTACTTAAACACACTTTCTTCACTCGTACTGTTTAAACGAAACTGCAACTATCTCCACTGTTCCTAAATTGCTCAGTATTTCACCTTGCTCATTCTAATAATAATAATAATATAGTAATGCACTTTATTTGAATAGCACCTTTCTTAACAAGGTCAGACAAGTGCAAGTTCTCTTGTCTGCCCTCTCTTCCTCTCTACCTCTCTCCACCTCTCTCTACCTCCCCCCTCCCTCCCCCACTATGCCTCTCGTCTCTCCGCTGTCCTTTCGGTTTGCATGAGTGCTCCACAGACTGTGTCGCGTGTGTGTGTCTGTGATGCTTTGGGTTACTGTGGGATGTTACTGTGTGTGTGTGTGTGTGTGTGTGTGTGTGTGTGTGTGTGTGTGTGTGTGTGTGTGTGTGTGTGTGTGTGTGTGTGTGTGTGTGTGTGTGTGTATGTGTGTGTCTGTGTGTGTGTGTGTGTGTGTGTGTGTGTGTGTGTGTGTGTGTGTGTGTGTGTGTGTGTGTGTGTGTGTGTGTGTGTGTGTGTGTGTGTGTGTGTGGCTGTGAGTTATTGTGTTTTTGCATGCTGTTTTGGGATGTCGTGGTGCATTGTTGAGTGTTGTGGTGTGATATCATGTGGTGCGTTGCTGTGTTTCTGCGGCGTGTTACTATGGGTTACTGTGCATGTGTTGTGATGTGTTGTGGTGTGATGAGGTTTGCGGTGTGTGTTTTATGGTGTGTTGCTGCTTTGGGATGTTATAGTGTGATGCGACGTGTGTCTGTGTGTTATTGTGTGGTGTGTGTCTATTAGTGTGGGTGTCTGTTTGTGTTACTGTGTGTGTGTGTGTATTACTTTGTGTGTGCGTGTTTGTGTTAATGTGTGTGTCTGTTACTGTGTGTGTGTGTGTGTGTGTGTGTGTGTGTGTGTGTGTGTGTGTGTGTGTGTGTGTGTGTGTGTGTGTGTGTGTGTGTGTGTGTGTGTGTGTGTGTGTGTGTGTGTGTGTGTGTGTGTGTGTGGGCCAGCAGGGCAGGCTGATGTCCAGGCTGAGACTGAGGCCAGCTGACTCACTGGGGCTCTGGGCTGTTGACGGCTCAGAGAATGTCACTGCGCATTGTGGTGGTCCACGTTACGCAAAAAGCCCCCGTCGCATGAGTGTATGCTCCCATGCACCCCCCCCCACCCCCCCCACCCCCACACACACACACACACACACACACACACACAAGAAGACACACACTCAGGTACATTGATGCAAATGCACAAACCAATACACTTGCACACACACACACACACATTCACACAGTCACATACAAATACACCAAAAACAGGCCAAACATGCAGCCACAAAACATGAGCTGCCAATTATGGGTCGGATGTTGAACACACTGGGTGTGTGTGTGTGCGTGTGTGAGAGCGCTTGTGTGGGTGCTGCACGTGACTGTGCTGTGAATATGTGACATATTGTGTCATATTGTGATGGAGCCCCACTGTCGGTCAGGAGAGATTGATGCTGTCAGTTACAATTGGCCTTGAAACACGGGAGGGAGGGAGAGAAAAAGACTCACGTCAAAGCAATGCATCCGTCAAGCCACTCAGGAGCAAATCTTCGTTTGCTGGACCAAAGAAAACGTCAAGTAAAATCTGCTTTTATAGCGAGTCGTGTTCAAAACGGTTGTGAGAATGTGTCTCTGATGTCCCTCCTCTATGTACGGTGGCAGAGTTAACGTCATAGGATCATATATCGGCCATCAGGTGGACTGGCTGCTATTGTAGATGGACCTGCTTCTCTGATGGGTTCTTTTTTTAAACCAGACAGCGTGACAGACTCAACCGTTTATTTTTTTCACGGTTAAATGTGAGCACATATTACACTTGACCTTGTCGTCGTATTGAATTTAAGAACAGTGTTAAAGAGAAAGTAAAGGGAACAATATAAAAAGAAAGGGAAGACTAAATGATGAGTTAAAGCAGAAACAGAGGCTCTACCCGTGACGGTAGCGGCAGCGGTGGGTCGTGTCAGCGTGCCACTGTGGCACCACAGAGGTGCAGCAGGATTTGTAAAAGTGACAGATTTTGATTAGCAGCGTTTTGAAAGGCCACCGGTCTGTCCTCTGCTAATACGTTGTGTCTATCTCCTCCCTGCCAGCGGTCTGTCCTCTGCTAATGCGTTGTGTCTACTTCCTCCCTGCCCAGCCATCCACGAGTTCCCCCGCGACTTCTTCACCAACCAGGAGCGAGTCGACGGAGCAGTGGGCCTGCACGTCCTGTGTGTGAGTGGCCTTCATTTAACTCTCACACGCACACACACACACACACACACACACACACACACACACACACACACACACACACACACACACACACACACACACACACACACACACAGATACAGAAACACGCACACGTGCATGCAAACACACACACATATAGGCGCTAACACTCATCTTGCTTGTACACATGCAATTGTACACATACATGCATACACACCTCCATTCAAAAAGACCTGAGAATAACAACACATGTAAAAACACGCCATGCACACAGTCTCTCAGACATACATACAGACACGCACGCACACACACACAGACGCACATGCACACACCCAAAAAAATTCACACACATGCACACTCACACACCTCACACACGCCCCATGGATACACCCAGTGGAACACACATCCAGTCAAAATAGTACACATGTACACAACCTCAGGCCCATGTATATGACACCTGCTGACATGCTAGCAACACGTCTACAGGGAAGTGTGCGGCAGCAGCTGCTGGGTAACGGCTTTACATGTGACATGAGGCCGCTCGCGCTTTCTCAGAATGGCACAAAGCCGATAATCACTGGAAAAGGGCCCAGGGCTCCAGACAAACATTTTTCACTGAGAGCACTGTGGCCCCAAACTGAAAATTTTAGGGGCACAAAAAGACAATTTAGAGGCACACACCGTTAATCAACATGGCAAACAAATATTCACATTTCTCCTAATTTTCACTGTATTACTAATAAATATTTTGATAATAGATGCAGAAAATGCATTGTGCTGTTTCAAATTCAGTTTCACATTTATTGTGATTCCCATCTATCCCAACGGTTTCTACGTGTGCGGGCATGTGTTCGACGAGCAAGGAACTGCGCCCGCTTGTCGTCGTGCTGCTTGACAGGACGCTATGCCTCATCTCTGCCCGCTTGCCTCTCTATTGAGAATGCAATAGCAGGCGCGGCAAACGCCTCCCATGTGAAAAGCCCTTTATGGCACCCGAACCCTGCATGGGTTCGGGTCGGGAGCCGATATCATTTTATAGCGGGTCTGTTCGGGTGCGGAATGTAATTTGCGCTACTGTCGGATGTGGTTTTAAGTATTGCGGGTACGGGCGGTTGGCGGTTCTACGTCCAGTTGCGCCCCGGGCAAGACTAAGAGCTGTATCGTGAACCTACGGGCTTCAGTGGGGGTTTCATTCCGTCTGCGCACGGCACCTTCTCAACAAGCAGGTGTGCGCCTGCAGCCAGAGGGGGCGCCAAAATACCTATTCCCAACACAATGTTATGTAGTACTTCATTGATAACCGCTACGCAGCGCGATTTATTTTTTACTGCTCGTGGCGCCCCCCATGTGACTTGGCGCCCCCCACAAATATGCCGCCCCGGGCGGCTGCCTGGTTCGCCCGTGCCTAAAACCGCCACTGGGCGCGGGTTTGCAAAAAATAAGACCCGTGCAGGGCTCTGAATAGCACTGGCACACTAGCCGAAGGTCGGAAGTACGAGTCAATAGTTTGCTCGCTCATTGTTCAAATGTACGTAGCCGGTTGTCAAATCGTTCTCCTTCTCACAGATGTTTTCGCACGCTCGATGATCTCAAGAACCCTCCCCTTCCACACATTAGCCACTAACACCGGCCATTCCCCATCGTTCTCACACTCATTTGCCTGCTACAGATTCCGGATTTACTGACGCACCCCTTCCGCGTTTAACGTGTCAAAATCAAAAAAATTAAAAGGGCAGATTGACTGGTTGCACTTGGGCGACCAGATGTCAAATTCAGTCGCACACTCTCAAATTTTGGTCGCAAAATGCGACCATTTGGTCGCAGTCTGGAGCCCTGGGGGTATCGCCATGGCAACCATAGCCCCCCCCCCTCCCCCTCCCCTTGCACACCCATCTAGATGAATGGTAAACACATGCACACTCACTCACAGATCCGATGAGTCGTTTTATGCAAATGAGCCCGTCCATTTGCCAAAAGCAGGAACACGTTTTCTGTCAGGGCTCTCGTCAAAAGCATCGTCTTCGGTCCTCCGCAGAGCGGATGAACACGTCTCATGTGTGTCATAATGAACTGTCCGTGATACTGCTCTGGACATGATTCATCATTCATGAGTGGAGGGGGCTCACATGGGCCTAGGATCGCTGCCCTGCGAGCCCTTCTCCGATCAAGACATAGCTCTGTGGAGTCTGTACCATGGGCAAGAGACCACTAAAGCAGGATACAGTATCAACCGCTCGGCCCATTCATTATTTAGGTATCAGAGCACACTGTATATACCCATGGCAACCAAGCTGGATGTACGCCAATGTTTGTACAAAGCAAAGAGGAGAAATTTGTAATCACCGTTTTTTAAAGCATATATTATTCCCAGATGTCCCCTCTGGTCATGTAGCCTGTGTGTGTGTGACGTGTCGCCTGAGGATTGTGCCTGGTCTCCCTGCAGGCTATGTACATGTTCTACGCCCTGGCCTTGGTGTGTGATGACTACTTTGTGCCCTCCCTGGAGAAGCTCTGTGAGGTGAGGACAAGACAAATGGTGGATCCATGTGGGCTCCATGGTGATACTGAGACTCAACTGCCTCGTTTTTACTACAACTGTTTCTTAAAGACTCTCATCTCACCGCACTGAAATGCATTTCTTTCTTTATTTTTGCTCTTTCTTCATTTTATTTTCTTCTTCCCTTCTTTTGATGATCTGTTTCTGGATATCTCTCTCTTTCTTCCTTCCTTTCTTTATTTTTCTTGCTCTCTATCTCTCTCTATCTACCTCTCTCATTCTCTCTGTTTTCCTCCCTCGTTCTCTCCTTCTCTCAGCGTCTGAATCTGAGCGAGGACGTGGCCGGAGCGACCTTCATGGCAGCAGGTAGTTCAGCTCCTGAACTCTTCACCTCTGTCATCGGTGAGACACACGCACACACATACACACACATGCACACATGCACACAGAGGAACAAACAGGCGCGCACACACATGCATACACACACAAACACAGACGCGTGCACACACACACCCGCACACCCGCGTGCACAAACACCCACACACACAAACAAACAGGCTCACAGGCGCACAAACACACAAAAACACACATATACATGCACACAAACCACACGCACACACACAAACACACGTGTGTGCGTGCACCATTCCCAGCAATCCTCTGGCTCGCCACAAGCTATCTAGTAATTGCTCCTTAAAATGATTGATGGGAACGATGAGTCTCCATCTAATAACCCCCTGTTACCGAGAGTTTTCGTGAAACTCAGTGTATCAGTATATGGTTTAACGGCTTTTAACCAATAACTTATAACATGAATCTATGCAAGAATGGTCATATTTTGTACTCTTTATGCAAAAAACCTAAACGGGGACAGTGTTCTCAAATAAGGCAGTACAGGTAAGCTGCGGGTTTGGGTATCAAACCGAGTACCTTTTTGGTCGCTGTCCTGCCTAGCTTAGCCTAGTTGAGAAAACCCCAAAAGACCTTCAGTGGGAATGCAAACTACATTTACAGACTTTATTTTCCTCTTTGTCAGTGTAATTTATGTATAGGCGTTTGAGTCAAACTGCATATGATACTGATAGCTACTTGCGTTTGAGTCAGGAGTTTATTTTAGAAGCCATTATGATGGAGAATGTATTGAATCTCTTATCTCTCTGCCTTTCTGGTGTTATATTATAATAAACACGCTTATCTACTTGACAGACTAGAGGAAGTGGGACTGATTGGTTCATCATATTTTTCATTATGACACAAGACAAATCCTGCCCAATACCTCATTATTCATAACATGATCTAAACAATTCTTAATTAATATCTAAATAATATCATATTATGCATAGAAATGATCTATATCAAATCTCTCTCTGAATCTCAAACGACTTGGCCGGGTTCTCTGACGTTTCTGGTTCTTCCACTTCCACATCAATCTGAAGTAGACTGAACCGCACATGGAGGAGAAAGGGATTGTTGGCCGCGATTGTCTCCCGCCGGAGCCCCTCTGCCGCAGCGGGCAGCGGGCAGCGGGCAGCTCAACTATGGCTGAGATAACCCCCAATACGAGTCTCGTTGTGGAAATACCAGAGACGTCAGAGAACCCGACGTGTTATGCGCCATAACACCAATAGCAGAAGGGTTATCCAAAAAACAAAGAAGGGTACAACACTTGCGTTAAAGTGCATGTACTCACACACACACACACATGTGGCGCTCGCACTGTCGTAGCTCATTGTCTCATGGCGGGCCAAATTCTCTGGGTGGGCAAAGCATGGACCTATTAAAGGGGCAAAGCAGAGAACGGGGAGGTAATATGTGGCGCCGATTTGGAATTTTCCCCGTATGTCATCATACGGGGAAAATTCCAAATCGGCGCGTCTGAGCTATGTTTTTTCAAAGGCAGAGCAGGATGCCTAGTGCTTGTTTTACACCTAACGCCATTTCTAGCTACTGGGGGACCATAGGCAGGCAAAAAGTGACATTTTCATGCCATGGGACCTTTAAGTTCACATATCAATAGATTGGCTTTGGGAATGCATTCCATCAATAACTTCATCAACTTAGCCAGAAGCACATCAGATATAGGTGACATGGAGATTTAGAGATAGTATTTAATAACCAAAAAGCAATCACATACAACTGCAGTTGATAAGTGTAGCAAAACTAATTGGATAAAGATAAGATGATTATAAATATCCATGATCCACCTGCTTCTTCCAGGTATGAAAACAGATATTGGCTTGTCTTACCGTATCATTCTTTGAATATGATAGATATTGTTGACAAATACACTTTAGCACACACACACACACACACACACACACACACACACACACACACACACACACACACACACACACACACACACACACACACACACACACACACACACACACACACACAGTCACGCACCAGTATCCTTAGCCACCAAGACATATTATGCTTAAACTAAAGCCATTAGTTATTTTAAAGGATTAAAAATGAAATATAGCTTAAAATAGATCACATATCCATGTGTTTGTGTAACATAAAACATTAAAAGAGGGTTTCAGTATTCTGTATCTGGCTAAAGTGACGCTATAACCTTAGCAGTGGTTATCGGTCATGACCAGCTGTCCTTTATGTCACAGATTCATAAGCCTACCACTATATTAAAATCCTCAAAATTCACACAAAATATCAGCCTCAATATGGACAGCTGTCCTTATGTCATGACATCACCATTAAAGTACTTTGGGGTTAGCTAAATGAAACATGACGGCTCTGTGGTAATGTAAGTGAGTTTGTGCGATTACTGCAAATATTAATTTCTTCTAACATAACTCAGATTATGCTATAACATGTGAATCCAATAGCAAAACGTTAACGTCACAGATAAGGTCAAATGAGTCAATTGAACAGTTAAAATGGGTTAAACCACAAATTCGTTAAGACAGCAGTTCAGTTAGTGCTTTTTTTTTTTTTGATTGGGTACACTTTGAGGTCACTGGGTTAATAATGTGGTTGGCCTGCTCAATTGATTCTCAACATGGCTTCTTCTTGCATTTGGCCTGAAGGCGAACCGTCAGGCTCCACTATGTGCCAACAAGAGAGAGAACTCGTAATATATTCATATGGTAATATGTTATTTGTGAAAAAATCATGGCATTCAGCATCAGCTGCGATCCTGTGCATTCTTTACCCAAATCGCATCAATGGAGAGTGCAGTCCCGGTACAATGACCTCAACAAATAGCTAGCCTCACCGTAGTCCTTTAACACTGTATACCTCTGCCAAGTAACTTGTATAGATATTCCTCTGTATTATCCATGTTACTATATTATTTTTCTTCTGTAGAATACGGAAATATTTACCCACCTTAAATTAACCACCTTAAATTTGCTTCCTTAGATTAACCAATTTAAATTCCCCTCCTTAATTCCGACTCCTGTGATCCACTTATTTCAGTTGTGGGTGTTCCCTCTTGATCTGATGTGGATCACTGTGTGTACAGGGGTGTTCATCACCAAGGGGGACGTTGGCGTAGGCACCATCGTGGGCTCAGCTGTCTTCAACATCCTCTGCATCATCGGCGTGTGTGGCATCTTCGCTGGACAGGTAGGCCACCAGTCTCTCTGTCTGTCCACCCTCTGCTCTTCCACACCTAATTATAGGTTGCCCTCATCAGCACAGATGGGTGGAATAATTCACTCGTCCTCTTGCTCTTTATCTATCTTGCTTTCTTTCTTTCTCTCTGTTTGGTCTCCCTTCTCGCATTCTCTTTCATTCTGTCTCTTTATTTACTTATTTTGTTCTCTCTTTATTTCAAAGAATTGCTCTGACTCTAATCCATCCAGTGACATATTTGTTCTCTCTCTCTCTCTCTCTCTCTCTCATACGTTATCTGCTCTCTGTTTGTATGTCTCTCTACCAGGTGGTGCGTCTGTCGCGGTGGCCTTTACTCAGAGACTCTACGTACTACACACTTTCCATCTCTGCCCTCATCGTGGTAAGCAGCTCTAACCATTTCACTGACGCACTCACAATAGGTTTTCATGTATTAGTTAATATTGTAATACGATTCATGCATCATACATATATAGGATTACTATATTTGGTACTTAGTGGCCGACAAGAGTGGGTTGGTAGTGTGTTAAAGGATTAAAAATGGATACATTATCATTGCATTTAGTCCTTCAGCTTTTATACAAAGGCCCTTAAAGCTGAGGTTTTACAAAGAAAGCATGAAACCATAGCAACACCACAAATAAATTGCGGTAAAATAAACCGATTCGAGTGCAGGAAGAGAAAGTTGTATTTATTTTAAATATCTTCTCTATGAATCATAATCTGTTTCTTAATATCAGTGCAAGCTGTTTCAATCAGTTGGTTAACTATTTCCATCGTGTCCTTCTTGTTTTTTTCCTGCAGTTCATATATGATGAAAAGGTTGTGTGGTAAGTCATTATCAGTAAATCCGTGGTATTTGTATTGATTTCATTGTTGTTTTTCCACCTGGAACAGAAAGCCACTCCCGCTGACTTAATGCTGTGCTTATAAAGACGGCAGCTGAAACGTGACCATGTCTGTTTCAGGTGGGAGGCTCTGACACTGATTCTGATGTATTTCGTCTACATATTGATAATGAAGTGAGTATGCCAAGCTGGATGAGGCACAGTTCTTTAATCACTCAACACTCGACACTTTACTCACTTTGATATTTTGTAAGTACATGGCCATGTACTTTGAGCTACATTATTTTTAAACCAGTCCCGCTGACATTCCTCAGGTAGTCACGGGCAACAGCAACATAAGAGAGTGAGCGCTAAACGTAGACATGTGTTGATGCTGGGGGGTTGTGTCGCAGAATGAACTCCCACATCGTGCGCTTCCTGGAGAGGCGGAACAAGAGCTCCAACCTGAGGAACGGGGCGGCCAGCAACACGGAGCTGGAGGACAGCTGTGACGCCACCGCCGTGCTGCTGAAGAAAGGTAGAGAGACACAGAGGCAGAGAGAGCGAGAGGGAGAGAGAGGGAGAGGGAGAGAGAGAGAGAGAGAGAGAGAGAGAGAGAGAGAGAGAGAGAGAGAGAGAGAGAGAGAGAGAGAGAGAGAGAGAGAGAGAGAGAGAGAGAGAGAGAGAGAGAGAGAGAGAGAGAGAGAGAGAGAGAGAGAGAGAGAGAGAGAGGGAGAGGGAGAGGGAGAGAGAGATGTGTGGAGAGAGAGAGAGAGAGAGAGAGAGAGAGAGAGAGAGAGAGAGAGAGAGAGATGTGTGGAGAGAGAGAGAGAGAGAGAGAGGGAGAGGTGGATAGAGTGAGAGGGAGAGGTGGATAGAGTGAGAGGTGGATGGAGAGCCGGAGATTGATGGATGAATGGAGAGATAGATAGAGAGATAGACAGATGGTTTGATTGATTGAAAGAGGGAGAGATGGATGGAGAGCTAAAGATAGATTGTTTGATGGATGGGTGGATGGATAGATAAATAGATGGCAGATGGATAGATATAACCTTGTGGTCCATTATTGCCTTTATGTTTGTGTATCTGCATGTTTGTGTCCATATGTTCTGTGTGTGTGTGTGTTTGTTCATGCGTGTCTATGTGCGTGTGTGTACCTACCTTTCTGGTTTCTTTGCCTACCTGCCCCTGCCTGCCCCCCCCCTGCCCTCCCCCCTCCTCCCACAGCCAACCACCACAGGAAGCAGTCAGTGCTGATGGTGGACGAGCTGCTGTGCGCCTACCCCCACCAGCTGTCCTTCTCCGAGGCGGGCATGCGCATCATGATCACCAGCCACTTCTCCCCGCGGACACGCCTCACCATGGCCTCCCGCATGCTCATCACCGAGGTGGGCTCCGGTCGCACGCTGCTACACCGCGCTCATACCTAGTCATTTAGCCGCCACTTTTAGCCTCAAAGAGACTGGCGAGCTGGGCCCGGCCGCGATCAAAGCACGCAATCAAAGCGGTGCGGAGGAGCTGGGAAATATGGCTAGCGTGGTAGGAGCGGGTTTCTACAATAGCAGCTGGATCAGCTATAGGAAGCTGCACACAAGATGAGTCGATTATAGTTTTGCATCGGTGGAGGTGCGTATAGTGACATACGAGAAAGGCGAGGCACGGGAAGGCAAGGCAACTTTATTTATGTAGCACTTTTCATACACGAGATAGACTCAAAGTGCTTCACATAGAAACATTGTCATAAAATAAAAGAATAAAAGAAAATAGATAGGTAAGAGAAAACAACGGCAAAGAAAAAAAAAAAATGCATTGTAGAAAGTGCACAATAAGATTAAGTAATCAAATAAAATACAAACGTTAGGGAAAATAAAGGCAAAGTAAAAAATTGAAAGTGCAATGAATTTAAGAATTAGCAGAAAGCTTACGGGAAAGATCATTTGATCAAGTATTATCTGAATTCAACGGAGGTAGCACATCTCAACAAAGTTTGTTCCACACTACACATCAAAGGTCGAGTGTGCCCGTATGGAGCAGTGGATGTCAGTCCTGATACATGGAGCAGCACAGTTTACTGGGGAGGACAGTGGAGCTGTGGTTTCAGAAGGGCTGTGACCATGTGATTTACAACCAAATAAGGCATGAACCCTGGTGTTATACACAGTGCATGGAAATAAAATATACTGTTTGGATGATTCTCATCTCCACACTTAGACTGTCTCTCCTTTACAAACACAAACACACAACGTTAGCAAACCCATGTGCTGTTTCCACTGAAATTGAGTTTCCACTGACACATAATACAAAATCGCTAGCTTGAAATCTGCACTAGCAACCGACGCTATTCTGGTGGTCGCTTGGCAACCGATAACCATGTATGTGTATGTTTGCTGACGTTGGCTTTACCCTTGCTGTGCTTGTCCGCACATCACTCAAATCGGGCCGTCAAATCACCTCAGGGATTGGCTAAAGGCCCAATGTGGGCGTGAGGAGAGAAATACATTGGACCTGACTTGACGAAGAGTTGGGGTTGATTTTTTTAATTTTATCTCCTCCCAGCGGCAACGGCTCATCAACACGCGGACTTTCACCAACGGGGAGACGGACGCAGCGGGGAAAGCCGCAGGGAGGCGTGGCCAGGAGAACGGGGTGGGCGGAGCCAATGCCGAGAGATGCCCCGGCCGTCGTCGTGACGACCAGGAGGCCGGCAACGAGACTGAAAACGAAGACAATGAGAACAACGAGAACGACGAGGAGGAGGTGGTGGAGGCCGATGGAGAGGGGCCCTTCGTACCTTTCCAGTGTCCAGGTAATATTTTTTTGTTATTTATTCTGAGATTGTTACTATTTAAAAAAAAGGGGTTTGTCATTATTCTTCATGTTTTTCTATTCCAAGTGTAGTGCAAACATGTTATCAAAAAAAAACTTTTTAATAAAGACAAACTAACCAGGAGACTCATATCTGAGTCTGACTTTAGGCCCCCTGAGATCACTCATAGCATGATTATCTACTATAACCAGAAGGAATGGGAGTCCAATTAAATGATGGGGTGTTGTTTTTCTGCAATGACATTTGGCTGTTTGACTTTTGTAAATTCAAAGAAACCAGAAAGTTTGTTTGTGTGTGTGTGTGTGGGTGTGTGTGTGTGTGTGGGTGTGGGTGTGGGTGTGTGTGTGTGTGTGTGTGTGTGTGTGTGTGTGTGTGTGTGTGTGTGTGTGTGTGTGTGTGTGTGTGTGTGTGTGCGTGCGTGCGTGCGTGCGTGCGTGCGTGCGTGCGTGCGTGCGTGCGTGCGTGCGTGCGTGCGTGCGTGCGTGCGTGCGTGCGTGCGTGCGTGCGTGCGTGCGTGCGTGCGTGCGTGCGTGCGTGCGTGCGTGCGTGCGTGCGTGCGTGCGTGCGTGTGTGTGCGTGTGTGTGTGTGTCCAGGCGGTGTGTGTAACAAGGTGAAGTGGCTGCTGGCCTGGCCCCTGTGCCTGATTCTGTACTTCACGGTCCCCAACTGCTCGACGCCGCGCTGGGAGAACTGGTTCATGCTGTCCTTCACCGCCTCCACCCTCTGGATCGCCTGCTACTCCTACGTCATGGTCTGGATGGTGAGCGCAGAGACACACCCCCACTGGGGGAGAGGGGGGGAGTCAGAGCGAGGGGAGGGGAAAGGGGGGAGAGAGGGAAGGGGAGAGGGAATGAGAGAGGGGAGGGGAGAGGGTGGAGGGGGAGGGGAGAGAGAAAGGGAGTGAGTGAGGGGATTGGAAAGAGACGGGAGGAGAGAGATGGAAGAGAGAAATGGAATGAGAGAGGGAAAGAGAAGGGAGGGGTGAGGGGAGATGGAAGAGGGAAAGTGAGTGAGGGAGGGGAGGGGAGAGAGAGGGGTGAGGGGAGATGGAAGAGGGAAAGTGAGTGAGAGAGGGGAGGGGAGACGGAAGAGTGAGAGGGAGTAAGAGAGGGGAGAGAAAAAAAAAGGGAGAGGGAGGGGGAGTGAGAGAGGGTTGGGGGAGGGGGAAGAGGGGGAAAGGGAGAAAGGGGGGAGTAAGAGAGGGAGTATAAGAATGTCAGAAACCAATCGATTGACATGCCAAGAAACATAAAGAAACATTTTAACCGAAGCCCTATTTGAGATATATCTTATTTTATTGTTTGAATCTGGGCTTAATCGATGCACACCAAAACCATAACAGTGGTTGTATGTGTGTATCTCTATATTCTCCTGCGGTGTACTGTCTGAGGCAGGGAGATGCACAGCCCTGTGTCAGGCTGGTTGTGCAAAGCCCCACAAAACGATCAATGAGTCCTAAGCTGTTGAATCGGTCCGTGAAATTAAACAAAAATCCACAAAATGATCTTCCTAGTTGACATTTACAGAACCATGAAGTGATGAGTGATAACATTACCCACAATGCACTGTGTCTGTAATTCTGTCCCCGTGGAGATATATTGATGTGCAGAGATGCACATTCCATGGAAAAATCTAACTGCCATTGTGATATGGAGTTCATGTTATCAGATTTATTTATTTTTGTAAATAGTTTTAACTGTTGTAGATGTCCCTAAGTTCAGATAAACAATGCTTTAGGAGTTAGCTGTATAATGCTGTCAAATCTGTGTCAGTTTAACAGGAAGACACTGCTAATACTGTTACTGTGATCTGTACATTTGATGACTGGGATTGGCTGCTAACACTGTTCTGTATGGCTGGTGACTGTGATTGCCCTATAACGATGTCCTGTGTGTTAGGGGACTGTGATTGGTTAGAAACAATGTTCTGTGTGACGGGACTGTGATAAGCTCATAACGATGTCCTGTGTGTCAGGTGAGTGTGATGGTTAGAAACAATGTTGTATTTGTCAGGTGACTCTGATTGGCCAAATACAAAGTTCGGTTTGTCAGGTGACTGTGATTGGCTAATAATGATGTTCTGTGTCAGGTGACTTTGATTGGCTAATAACGATGTTCTGTGTCAGGTGACTGTGATTGGCTTCACGCTGGGTATCCCTGACGTCATCATGGGCATCACATTCCTGGCAGCGGGCACCAGTGTACCGGACTGCATGGCCAGCCTCATAGTGGCCAGACAAGGTGAGGGCTGCACACAGACTAATATATATATATATTAGAGCTGTCAAGCGATTCAAATAATTAATCGCGATTAATCACATTAATGTAATAGTTAACTCGCGATTAATCGTGAAAAAAATTATGTTCTAAATATCCCTTGATTTCATGCTGCTAGCCTTTTAGTGAGATCAGAGAGTGTTGAGAAGGACAGTAATAAAATATATTATAAAGAAGAGAGACCCGCAGTGAAATCAACCCGGTCCACTTGACACCAGGTAGGTGCCTGACAGTGGTAGGCCTACCGTAAAACTTCAATAGCCCAGGCTTTTATTTGTTTCAATCACTGAACTTTCGTACAAAACTCTTGCTCAGCAAAGATGGGAAATACTATAACGTTTATTATTTAAACCAGTATGAATATTCCTACCATACGTAGGCCAATACACATTACCAGGCTATCGAATAACGCCTACACACACACACACACACACACACACACACACACACACACACACACACACACACACACACACATACACACACACGCGCACGCGTGCGCGGTGGCGGAGTGGGAATCGGGAGAGTCGGGAGAATTCCCGGTGGGCCGTTAACGTTTCGGGGCTGTCAGGCTGATTACTGCGGGATAACAATATTGCGTTTATAACGCCCCGTGCCCACTACCTCCGTCCGTTAGCTGATCCCCATTGACTTTGAATGGGGACGGACGCGCAATGCATTGTGGATCCGTCCGTTCCGTTGGAGCCTTCGGCTCTGTCAAGAAGTTGAAAAATGTTAAACTTTTTCGGCAGCGACGGATCCGTCATCCAATCAGATCACGTATGCAAATGTAAGCACCGTGACGCGACTCGGGCTCTGACGATACTGGAAAGCGGGAAATCGGGTAATCTTGCCTCGCAACAAGCAGGAAGAAGCGGGAAGAACCCGGCGAAGCGATTTGATTGGCTGACGGATGCCTCTGCACAGACTACTCCCCCATCAGTCAGCCACGCCTTCCCACGTCCGTTGACTGACGGTGCAGTGGGCATGTAGCGTAAGAGTTCCTTGCAGCGCCGTCCGGCAGCCTGAGCTGTGCACCCGCAACCTCTCACTCACTCAACAGACGCAACACTCATAAACTGTCAACGTCGCAACCAAGTAGATATTGTCTAGAGGGGAGTAACTGAGCGGCCCCTCCCAAAGTGGTACAGCCCAGGTGGGCCTTGAACTGCGATTGGTCAGAAAGACGTAACAGCTAATGACAACATTGAACTCTTGTGCAGGCTCGAACAGAGTGACACACAAACACACACACACTTTTAAGGAGTTTTTCACCCGCTCCGTATCCTTGCTTGCCCCAACAAGTTTGTGCGGCGTGCTTGTTGTTTTGTTTCCGGTGTAGCTAGATCCGGTATGGTGTGTTCGTTTTTCTAACATGACTAGTTGCTGCTAGACAGCAGGTGAACAACTACAACGTTTGCTAAGCCAAAAGAGTGTTAATCGCGCGATAAAAAACATTAACGCTGTTAAAATTGGTTTGCGTAAACGCCGTTAATAATTTGTTAAACTGACAGCACTAATATATATATATATGTAGAGACACATATATATATATATACATATGTATATTTAACAATTATTCCCCACTATTCACGGAGCTTGAGGTGAATAATTGTTTTTGTATATACTAAACATGAACACTCTAATAACTAAATAAACAAGAATATATATATATATATATATATATATATATATATATATATGTCTAGGTATGTATATATACTGTATATATAGATACGCAGACACATTCAGAGACACACCACAAACACCACACCGGAAGAGCTCTATGGAAGCCAAATAAGGGGAACGAAAGCATCAGCCCAACAGCCTAAAAGGAGGTGGGGTGAGGACAGGAGGCCTGTCATCTCTGTGGTGTGAGCCCTCCCCCCCCTCCTCTGCTGTCTCTCTGCTGGGCGCCTAAAAAATGATGGAGAGAGCCAACCAGGTCTCTTCCTCCAGCCTTTCATCTGCTGTTTTGGTCTGCTTTTCATTCTTGATCCCCTCATCAAGTATTTAACATGGTGCTGTCTCGCTGTTTGTCTGTCCGTCTAAGTGGTTGTATGTCTGGCTGTCTCACTGTCTGGCTGTCTGTCTGTCTAAGTGGTTGACTCTCTGGCTGTCCCACTGTCTGGTTGTCTGTCTGTCTAAGTGGTTGTCTTTCTGGCTGTCTGACTAAGTGGTTGTCTGTTTATCTGTCTGTCTGCCTCAGTGGTTGACTGTCTGGCTGGCTGTCTTTCTATCTCAGTGGTTGTCTCTCTGTCTGTCCCAGTGGTTGACTGTCTGTCTGTCTGTCTGTCTGTCTGTCTGTCTGTCTGTCTGTCTGTCTGTCTGTCTGTCTGTCTGTCTGTCTGTCTGTCTGTCTGTCTGTCTGTCTGTCTGTCTGTCTGTCTGTCTGTCTGTCTGTCTGTCTGTCTGTCTGTCTGTCTGTCTGTCTGTCTGTCTGTCTCAGTGGTTGACTGTCTTTCTGTCTGTCCCAGTGGTTGACTGTCTGTCTGTCAGCCTATCTGTATGTCTGGCTGTCTGTCTCAGTGGTTGACTGGCTGTCTGTCCGAAGTGTCTTAAGTGGTTCTCTGTCTGTCTAGCTGTCTGTCTAGGTGGGCTCTGGACAGACTCCAACGAGCATGTATTTATTTTTTTTGCTTTCATTTTTCATGACAATTGGACCGCCTCCTCCCTACTCTCCCTAACGCTTCCTCTCACTCCTGTTGCTGTCACTTTCACTCTGATCCGCTGCCTCCATCCTATTAACTAGTCAACTCCGCTTTCATTCTGGAGTTGTTTTGGGTATTTTTGTGTTCTTCCTAGTGTACATCTGTCTCCTTGTTTACCTGGTCGGCCGTTCAGTCCCCTCCTCTCTCTTGTCCCTCTTGCTGCCTCACACTTCTCTCAAGACTGTCGGTTTTCCTTGGTGTCTGACATGGTCTCTCTCTCTCTCCCTCTCTCTGTGTTTCTCTCTATCGCTCTGTCTTTCTGTGTACATATCTCTCTCTCTCTCTCTCTCTCTCTCTCTCTCTCTCTCTCTCTCTCTCTCTCTCCCTCTGTACCTGGCGCTCTCTCTGGGTCCAGGTATGGGAGACATGGCCGTGTCCAACTCCATCGGCAGTAATGTGTTTGACATTCTGGTCGGGCTCGGCCTCCCCTGGGCTCTGAAGACACTGGCCATCAACTACGGTTCATCCGTAAGTCTGACACACAAAATCACACAAATGCAAAAACACACCCACACACACATTTAAAAACACACACAAACACACACATACCCACACACAAACACATACAACTCTCCAGTCCGTTTTAGCCCAAAGTACCTTCAGATTCCTGTGATTCTGAATCTGAGGTTGGTCTATTGCAGTTGTGACTCAACGACAGCCTCAGGGAAATCCATGAGGATGCTTTGATGTCAATTTAAGTACAAATTATTACAAATAAATAAACACCATTAATATTCTTATCCTGTGGTCCAGCGCTGCTCTTAATAGGAGTTGAAAATCTGAAAGTGAAGATAGTGCAATCATGTAGCCACACATACGTGCTGCAACTGATGCTCAGACTGCTAATGCTTTGATTAGATGTGCAGGCTTGCGTTTCTCTAAGTAAGAAAGGGAAGATCAGTTCAGTATAAACAAACTAAATGGTGAAGTTCCATTCAATTGTATTTGTATAGCCCTTAAACCCAGTTACAGTCTCAAAGGGCTTAACAGGCCTTATATTTACGACCCCCCTAGCCCTAGCCCCCCAAAGGGCCAGACAAAACTTCCTTAATCAGCAAGGAAGAAACCATGAGAAGGAACACAGAGTGGGTGTGAAGTCAACCGTGTGTTTATGTCTGCAACTGTTTGAACTGATGATCCTTATGATATTGCAAAATATGTGTTTGCTTCGTCTTTAGGAGAACCACATACCGTCAATTTTGGTGTAACAACGCATTGAAAAGCACACGTTGAAATACTGAACGCACGTATAAATTAAGGAAGGACAACCTCTGTGTGTCCACATATACGCGCGGAGACACAGTCAGCGCATTCAGCCCAGTGGATCAAGCCCGCATGTTTCAGAGGAGGAAGTGAGGGTGACGGAATGCTGGGTAATAATGAGCGTCCGGGGCGCGCGGTGGGATGGCGGCAGGGCTGTGTGAGTGTTGACAGCGGCACAGAGGCGTGGGCCCCGGTGTCACCGCCAATGTGTGGACGGTTCATATCTGTCCATTGTATTGTGATGTCACGTCATGTCCTCTTGCAGATCAAGCTGAACAGCAAGGGCCTGATCATC
>NC_079426.1:15814379-15836879 GCF_026213295.1 Gadus chalcogrammus | reverse complement strand
GTAGAGGAACCGGTTCGCTTTGCACTGACGAGTAGGCCTTGTGTGGCTGTGAGTGTTGACCATGTCCCTGTTCTGTTGACGTCCTGAAAACATGCTGATTATATAAGGGGAAAGTCCTTGTAAGATGAAGCATTACGATGTGCTTTGTTATTTTCTTCTTTTTTTAAATGACAAAAAAAGGAAAACAAAATAACGTAAACAGTTTAATGGAGAGAGAATAACGGCCACTACATGGTTCATAGCACCATGGCACCACCTGGAGGCTACTGTACGAATCAACACTGTTTATACCAGACTGTTGCCTAATGCTCTATTTTAAAAGCCACTTGCGAAACTGACACAGAACGGGGATGGAGTTGATCCACAAGCAGCTGTTTGCAAGTTGTATCATCAATTATTGCGATGAAGGATGGGCTTTGGTTTTTCCATTACTTTGACTTTTCTGTGATCTTACAGAGGTATTTGCATGTTTACTGTCATGCGATATGCAGTGTTAGTTATGTTAGACCATGCTGGCATTAGGAAAGGATGCACAATTAAGCATCAGCAATCTCCCCTTCCATTGTTTTTTTATAGAAGTCATGATTGATTATGACTTGATGGATTATGATGATTTAAATTGTTTGGGGTTTTCTTTGCCGATTGTTCTTATCAACAGATCCATTTGTATTCTGTCATTTATAATGAAAATACTTGTCAATCTATGGTAGGTTTGTGTGGTCCACCAGTGTTCCTTCTAGGATGTTGACAGTTGTGCGTTGTTGTTAATGAACTAAAAGAGTATTTTTCTTTCAACCACCTTAAAGTCAAGGTAAGCCAGCGGGGGAGAACCTAGCATCCCCATGTATGACCAGATGTTGATGTATTATATATATACAGACAAAGCTAACCATACCACTACACACAGACACACTCTTTTTAGCTGTCAAAGGTTCAGCTATGATGGAAATATAAGCTTTTTTCCTCATTCTTGATGAGGTCCTTGAAAATATAAAGGGACCACGTTCTTTTTGTTTTTGTATTTTTGAGGGGAGGTAGTTGTTAAAACAGACTGAATCTAATTTGCTTCTTGTACAATGTTTTATTTATTAATCAACAGTACAAAATGTAATTTGTTGTTTTGCTAAGGAATATGTGTCTTTAGAATGTACGTGTAAAGTAATCATTGTCGTTATTATTTTTATATATAAATATGTGTATTTATTTATTACAGTCAGAGTACTTCTCTGTGCTGCTACCGGGAAACAGGGTTTAATTGTGTTCAGATTATTTGTAATGCAATAATTATAGGCTTGCAAGTGTAAATAAGCCACTTTAAAGATCAAAGATGAATTTATAGCAAGCAGAGTTCCAAATGTATGATCTCTTGATATTTACAGATATAGTGTTGTCCTCTATGTAGGGGTATGTTTGTAGAGAAATTTCCAATCACTATAAAAACCTGACTGTTACTTGCATATCTCAAACACAAAACACTTAATTAGCTTTTTGTGCAAATTGTGATTGACTCACAAAACGACACAAGCAGCATTCAGTTAGCAGCAGTTAGCTGCACCTGTAAGTCCACCGTTGGAAACCGTTTTTTTTTAGTAAATCAACTATTGTACTCCTTACTTATTTAAACACCAGCCCTGGCTTTTAGCTCAGTCCTCAGGTAGTACTGCTATCTAGACAAGCTGTTTTTACAAAAGCTTACACAAAGCTATTGTCTCTATAATATACACTGCATAGGGAAGAACATATTTTCTGTCTGCAATGTCCTCAAAAGAGAATCCATTGAAGCAACAAGAGAAGCATTTGTATTTTCTTGTGCCCCACTATTGCTTAAGCCCCATAAATATATAACTGATACTTAATTGATTTGGTTAAACAAATTCTATGCTGCTATTGTTTCAAGTTACAAGCTCAAGATCACAATTACGGTACCATGATTTTGAAAACTGATCAAACTGTCTCCGAGACATTCACCTTTTCAAAAACAAGTTGTCTTGTTGTGAGACACTTCTATATAATTGTGATATTCACATGGGTGATATTACTGATGTAAAAATGTACAAAAAATAGGGATAGATGTATTTATATTTTTTGTCTCAATCTGTATATCTGTTTGAATATATTTTCATAGATCCTAGGTCTGCTCCTTGTAAGCCCTTTCCAGAGCAGTAATGCCCCCTTTGTCGTTTGTTTACTCGCATGAGGATAGATAATATAATAAAATAATTTATGGTAAAACTCTATAATGTACTTTTATTTTTTAGGTGAGATTCTTATGACTGTTAAGATGGCACTGGATTAGTTTGGACCTGTACGCTCCGATGACTGCATGCTCCCGCGGGTATAGCTTAGCAACGTACAGAGGATGACGACTCGATGCAGGCGATATGGTTTCCCGCTCTCTGTTTGAGCGGTAAATCCTACACGCACAAGGAACTTTTTTGGGACAGAAATGGGTTTACTTTTGTGTTTAAATGTTAGAGACATCATTTTAGGACGGATTTTGGTACCTTAACAATTAATAAGCTCTTTGCTTAAGGTATTCCTCTTGTTTGACCTGCCCTTTTTTTGGCCTAACTATTTCCCTACACACACACACCACACTCACCATGCAGAAATCAACATAACACTCCCGGTTAGTGCCAGGGGAGGGATAACACAAGTGAGCAGAGCACTGACTTTGCAACATTCCTTTTGTATTCTTGTAAGAATTGTATTCAGTCACAAAGAAATCGGATAAAAAAGTCTCATATATTTATAAATGAAAGTTTAGTAGATACCCTCTGCCTCATTATAGCATACAGTGTGTACATTTGACATATATTACATAACGTATTTATATATCGCTACTTAAAATAAATTTGATCAAACATTCCGCTGTTATTCCATTTTCAACTTTTATTAAGGGGCCATGACCTGTGACCTTTATGACACTTCATCATGTAGACCTGTTACGCTGCAGTAAAAGTAGACTAAAAACGACTACGAAGACGCAAGTTACCCCCCACCCTCTACAAAAATCAGTTTCGGATCAAAATGCAAAGGTACTACTAGGTGGATATACATAGTGTTTTGATGCCCCTGACCTTGCTGTTAAATGGCTCTCGGCTGTCTTTCTCGATGCAGTTTCTTACGCTCGATGTCCATTACCTGCTATCCCCAGCAATCCTACCTTCCCCGTTAACATATTCAATGTATTACAAGAGATGGGACTCCTGTGCCGATCGCATTACCCTTCAGATCAATCAAATCATAGCACACAACAGGGCCAGTCATGGTATTTCAATCATATATACGATGATCAGCCTGATAAAGGTGTTGATGAACTGAACTCATATATTTTAGTACTTTGTCAACACCACCTTCGCTGCGTACGACTGCATACTCTGTACTTTCTATGTCTTTCACGTATCTTCTATACCTAACCTAACCTTTCTATATTAGCCATTGAGCCATGTACTGCATAAATATATTTTGTTACTGCGTGCAACCTTAGACCAGCTAAGAGGTTTACACTGCCATTGCATAGAAGTCTACTTCTATGTTAAGTTTTTTTTAAAAAGGAGTCATATTTGTCAGTAGTACTGTATTTCATGACCATGCCAGGGTTCCCAGAAGGCACAGATAAGAACATGGCGGATTTATTTAGTATCATTTAAAAACTGGAAGGTTCCATCGTTGCGGCAAGGCTTATATCTGTAATATCTCCAGGATAATCACTAACAATTAAAACATTCATTATATAAAAGACTTAACTTTCTGGCACAGATGATACGGCAGTTTCTAAAAAATTGTTTCTAACAAAAATATAGACGGTGACACCCACATCACTGCTAATGTCTCTTTTGAAAGAACCCAAACACACACCACAGGCAGTTAACCAGCACTGCAACAAGTTAATCATACAAATAAAAATCATGTATAAAACATATCCTACACAATATCGTCATTAATAACAATAACCGTAGTAAACAGGTTTCAACATTCAGGAACCAGGAGGCTTACAGCCCTCCCTGTCCCCATGGCTGTCCACGCGGGTTGAACCCTGTTAATGTGTCCTTCACCGAGGCGTTTCCGGGACCAACGGGGGTCCACGTGAGCACTGCTCTCACCCGCCGCCTCACAGAGGGTCTCAAACATGAGATGAGGAAACCAGAACGAAACCAAGACAGAACAAGAGGCTCAGTGTCTGTCTCACTTCCTTCCCTCTCGGACGCCAGCGGGGAGAGATGCGCGCCGCAACGTGGCGCCACCCGAAAAGGAGAAGTGGGGCTAGCCCAGCGAGGTCCCGCCCGGCTGACCCTTAGAAGCACCGGGTCACACGGACACGGAGGTCACGTCGCGGTGCCCCGGCAACAGGCTGAGGCTCAGGCTGGGGCTCAGGCTGGGGCTCAGACTGGGGCTCAGGCTGGGGCTCAGGCTGCTGCAGGGGGAGGAGGAGGAGGCGGGGCCAGAGGAGGCCGCGCCAAGGTCGGGGTCGCCAAGGTCGGGGTCGCCAAGGTCGAGCTCGCCGGGGTCGGAGTCAGCGGGAGTCTGTTGAGGTGTGATGGGCGACGCGATCTCCTCCAGGGGTCCCGCGCGGCGGTACACGAAGTGGAACGGCGGCGCCTGGGCCCGGCTGTGGCAGGCTCCGCCTTGATCTTCTGCGGGTGGGTGTCTGGCGCCAGCTGCTGGCTGCTTCCCTCCATGACCAGGAACAGGGCGTAGCCCTCCAACGACCGACACCTTGAACTTGTGGGCGCACAGCTGGCACACCTCCCTCCGCCGTGGCGTAGGGGCCGCACCGGCAGCGTCTTGGCCGTTGCAGGCGCTTGTCCCAGAGACTTCAGCGCCTACCCGCAGGTCGTTCTGAGAGAGGACGACAACCCGCCGTCAACGGACCTGCAAACAAGGGAACCGAGGTGCTCTGAGGTGACGCCAAGCAGCCGAGGGTCGATGGCCGACCCGCTGGATAACTCTGTCTGTCATTGATGCTTTCATTTAAGATGAGCCTCAGATTAATATATCCTTATTCATCCTCAGGCAGTGAAAAAATTACCCAGCTTGCCCCCCATGCGATAGCACAACGAAGGATTTTAAGTGTGAAACAACAGGATGGACCGTTCCTAAATTCAATGTATTGAGTATTAAGATAAGAGGACCTAACTGTACCGCATTTGGGTAAGTGTAGAGGTTTACTACACTGTCATCTTGGGGGGGGAAAAAACACTCAGGGACTCATAACGATATCTATTCAGATGAGAGCTTGGGACAGCATGTGTGCACTGTGTGTGTGTGCGTGCGTGCGTGCGTGACATATGTGAAGGGACCTGCTGTACCTGGAAGCGTACCACGGAGGGGGGGAGCGCTGGCTGGTTGCGGCGGTGGTGCCCCTGGCGGGCAGCGTGTCGGCGCGTGCGCAGCAACCGGGCCGCCTGCTCCTCCTGGAAGTTGCGGAATCAGGGACATGGCCTCCGTAGGCGTGGTCAGGTAGTACCCGCCTGGAGGGAGAGAGAGCCACAGGGGGCCCCGGGGTTAGAGGGAGCGCAGCGAGCTAGGTTCAGTGAGAGGCCTCAGAACCACTGCCGTGTCTTGCCACTAGGGGGGCGCCTTGAGGCCCGAGCTGTGGTGGGTTGTACTTGGAGAACACACTGGTGCTGGAACACTGTTTTTAATGGCGTCCTTTCCGTCAATCTGTTCATTTTTTCTTGAATTTTTTTTTTTTTTTTTTCTCAAAAAAAGATTTAAGCAGACAAAAGGCTTGAATAAAATACCAAAGGTCCAATTTTTTAAGAGTTTATTTTTTTAATTTCTATTATGTTCTAGAAAGATTTAACCAAGATCGGCGCTAGACTTCGGCCTGCAAACAATCCATCTTGTGGGCCAGCTTCAGCGTGTACCTTCTCCGTTGAGCTGAGAGGGATCCAGCAGACTCCATCATGTACAGGATCTCATGGTCCAGCTGAGGCAAGTCACACCTGGGCCAGCACGTAGGTCATCATGGGCAGGAACTCATCCGCTCCGGACATGCGCCCTCGGGAGAGAGGGACAGGTCCTCGGTGGTTTAGGCAGAGCTTGGCAATGTGGTTAATACGTCTCACGGCCGATAAAAAAAAACACCAGAAAGTATAGAAAAATAGCCATGCAAAAGTTTTTTAACTGGCTACTGCCCGATTCTAATAGGCATATGTCTCAGTCTTTTTACGCAACCAGATGTTTGCACTGTGTTTCAACCACAAACGACAAACACATTAACCAACTTTTATAGATATTTTGTCCACCCATTAAACTGCCCATCACTCTCGCTCCCCGCTTCGTCCTGAGTGTTGTCTCACCGGGGCTGTCCTCCAACACGCCGTAGATGAGCTTGCAGGACACGCAGCAGCACCGTCACCTGTTTCTCGGGGGGAGTACATCTTGCACAGCGGTCTGCAGCTTCTGCTTGATCTTCTCCATGGCAGGGGGTCCGGCGGAGGTGGCCGTCAGGCAGCCCCATGTCCTGGGGCTAGCCGGTGCCTTGGCCTGGGCCAGGTTCTCCAAACATGCTCCTGCCACGCCCCGCTGCGCACCTGGAACTTCAGCAACGCCGCGCTGACCACGCCCTTCAGCGGCTTCAGCACGCACTTGTGCATGGCCTTCTCCAGGACCCCGTCTGGGGAGGAGGAAGGGAGGAGGGGGAGACGGTTACAATGAATCGATCGTGTGAAGCGTACACACACACCGACCTCGTGCTGTGATTTGGATGGTGGTAAACATTTTTTTTGCAGCAGCACTTTTCGTAGCTACACCGATTGTTACCACGTGCTTTGACTGGTCTCGGCCTCGCTCATGAGTCCAGCTGGATGGAAGCGCCTGGGAATGTGTTTGAAAGGCAGAGACAGAACCGGTTTGAATCACTGATGTGTCTTCCGTTATGTTGGTTATGAGATCAGTGTTTGTCCGTACTGCTCCAGGTTGGGAAAGTTGTTTTTTTTTATGCTTTGTGCTTTTTCAAAATAAGAAGTTTCTCGTAGTGACTGGAGTACTCTTCCCACTGGTTTCACACTGAGCCCCAAAACGACAGCAGGCCTCTTTACTGAGTTTTAGCGCTGTGGTCTCGTATCAGGGTCTGGCCAGAGTTGAGGGGATTGGAGCGAGTCCCATGCAGGAAGTTTTTTTTTGCGACCATTTTTGTGTCTTATTAGATGTGCGTGTTGCAGCATGACTAACAAATTTCCAGCTCATAGTTCCAACCCGCAAGTGCTGCTAGAATAAGGACCATCGTCTTGTGTCATGTGCATTGTGTTCCTGCATCCGTGTGTGTGCTTGTTGTTGTGTGGTGGTGTGCGTAAAGGAGGACGAGGGAGAGAGAGAGTGTTGGCTGGACTGTCCTTGAATTGGTAAAGTCTTCGCAGGTTTTAGGCTCGGATCTGCACCACTGAATCTGAAACTGAATCAACTCTTATCGCTCACGTCACCTCCAGCTTCTCGGCTCTTTAAGTTAGGACATATTTCCACCACATTTTTGGTTTAAAAATGTGTTCATTTGATAGGGAATACTGTATGTTTTATATTATATAAAATATATTTATATCTCCAAAATATTTATGATAAATCTTGCTAGACTTTTTGATTAAAAAGGTTAGAAAATTGCAATAACCACAAAATACCATGGCAGACTACATGGCCGGTAATTCCCCCATGCAAAATCTGATGAGTGCCTTGGTAATCTATGTGCGTCACCAATTAAGTGGTAGAGATAAAGCTGATAATACAAGACGATGATGAGGATGAAGATGAGAAGGTTCATATGTAAGCTTGGCTAAACTTAATTGTAGGTGATATTTTCACCTACGTCATCCTGTTGACGTAGGTGCTGCGGTTGGCCTTTGTAGGACAGCCTACGGTGGATCTCTTTGATAGTGATGGACGGCGTCCAAAACCATCGGAGGCTGAAGGACACCCTCCGAGAAACCAAAAATAAGAATTTAAGAGTAGGTTGCATCTCTGGCAGGTTCTGGCAGTGCTGGTGGGATTTATTTTCTCCGTCTCTATCACAGACACACACGCACGCACGCACGCACGCACGCACGCACGCACGCACGCACGCACGCGCACACACAAACACACACACACACCCACACACACACAGACACACACACACACACACATACAAACATACACACATACACACACACAGAGTTTAGCTGTGTTATGACCAATCTAAAACAGGAAAGGAAGACCAGAGGATGCAGAGGAGACAGGACATCAGATAAACATGCTCTATCAGCGTCACAGCCCTTGGTGCTATCAGGTGTCCTTCCTGCCAGATATATACACCTCCTCACCAAAACATCCTTATGTTGTCCAGCGACCAGCCTGGATGTCAACATATGTCAAGCCGTTTTTAACCAAACGTGTTGTAAACATGGGGGCAAAGCAGGCCAAATGGGCCAAATTACAGCTGTCATCAAGGCCCACTCCCGCTGAGATGTGATGACCTTCTTAACTCCTCACAGATACACAAGCTACCTTAGTCACTCACTTTTATTTGTCGTTTTAGCGTTTCATGCTCCTCATGTCTATATATAAGAGTAAATGGTGAAAACGCTTACAGACACATATGGCTGAATCACAAGGGATTGACGGTGTTGACGGTGTATCAAAGGTTGAATGTGTGATGGAGCTGTGAGCGGTGCCTCATGCCTACAGGTACGTTTGTGTGCTTTCCGTGTGTCCTGTCTGGGAAGCCTTTGGCTCCCAAAGATAAACAGGGACTCAAGACGTCCTGTTTATGGACTTGCTCCCCGTCCCCCCTCTTTGGATGGAGCCAGTCTGTATAGTGCTCAGATACAAGGGCGCCTGTTCTCCATACCCCTCCCCCGCCCCCTCTCTCTCTCTCTCTCTCTCTCTCTCTCTCGCAACACAGAAGATGTGATGACAGGCAGATAGAGCGAGAGAGATTAACGGTTAAAAGGGTTTAGAGAGAGGGAGACATTTTGAGAATCATTACGAGAAAAAGGAGAGGATATGGACAAGAAACTAGGGGGAAAGAATGTGAGAGAGAGAGAGAGAGAGAGAGAGAGAGAGAGAGAGAGAGAGAGAGAGAGAGAGAGAGAGAGAGAGAGAGAGAGGCCCATGCAGCACGAGCAGAACCCCCTTGCTGTGATTGGAGGAGAAGATAAATACGGAAATAGCCCTCACGGAGACAGATCTTGTACTCCTTTGGCAGTCAGCCGCACAAACACATCTGTGTTGGACTGGTGGACACTGAGACACACTCAAAACACTTTCTGGAAGGGAGGGGGCGAGAGCAGCACTGGCACAAACAAAACATTGCGCAACACATCTCAGGAACTCAATGAAGGAAGAAGCAATGGTTCTCCACATAAAAAAAGTCCAAAAGGCCTTGAGTCATAGCACACACGAGACTAAATATAAGAAATGCGTGCTGTTTTCTTGTTATTCCCCTGGAGTGTACACCAAACCTTGGCTGCTCTTGCATATGAGCCCCCACTACCACTTGTTAGCAGTGAGGTACAGACACGACTAGCTCGACCAAGACTATGGAGCAATAGCTACAAAATGACAGGATGGTGTTTAAGGGGCCTTACATAATTAAGTTATTAAAGAACTATTCAATTGTCTATTTTCTTGGTAATCACAGCCCTCCTACGTGATTCACGTCCAACTGCTGTTAGCTTGGAAGGTGTGCAAACAGGTTTGTGTGTCGGGTTAAACAAGGCTTTTGTCCTCTGTTTCGAGTGATGTGTGTCTGTGAATGTTCGTTTGGTGTGTGTGTGTGTGTGTGTGTGGGGTGTATGTGTGTACTGTCATTGGCCGGTGTTACAAGTTGGACAACACAGGAACCTCCTTGCTTCCCTTAGGTGTTCCTGTGTGTGTGTGTGTGTGTGTGTGTGTGTGTGTGTGTGTGTGTGTGTGTGTGTGTGTGTGTGTGTGTGTGTGTGTGTGTGTGTGTGTGTGTGTGTGTGTGTGTGTGTGTGTGTGTGTGTGTGTGTGTGTGGAAGTATCAGTGGGTGGGTGTGTTTTTCTGAAATCAAATGCGTGTGTAGAACTGTGTTCAGAAATAGAGGAGGCATGTGGGAAAGGCTGCTGTGTAAAACAGGTTTTGGCAAACATTGTCCAAGCACACCTGCAGGAGGTTTTGCTGACGAATGTCGAATTAATGTCTGACCGACAAAGTTCTGGTCTGAACACGTACGTCTCGCATGTTCACTCACGTTGAATGCAAAAACTTAGCCACACAAACACAGACACACACACACACACACACACACACACGCGCGCACTCACAGACATAAACAATAAAACACATGCACGCCGACACACAGCCCTCGGGATGCGAGCTTCCACAGGAAAGTTTTCCACACGGCTCATCATTAAAACGTAGAAGTGAAACTGCTGCATTAAAACAATTGACGAACACTGCTTCACTTCCACATTATTCATCCCCCTACCACCCTTCCCCATGTAAAGTCGGTCACTGATGCACTTTATACCAACATGCGTTCATCCTCTATAAACCTTGATATAGAACACAAAGTGGCGACACAGCGGTGGTGGAGAGGTCAGCATGAAGCCATTGCAGCTCTTTAAATACATTGACACTCCACCGCAGAGCGTAGTAATTGCAGTACTAAACCCCAGTGCAGATGAGGTCATAACCAGTTGACGAGCAGTTGGTTTATGTTGCGTCACTGCGGGCCATAATTAAGAAGAGCTCAACAGCAGAGTCCCCTACTCCGACGTAAACAAAAGAAAAGCATAGGAGGTCTGAGATGCTCACCGATCTGGTCCTCGGGGATGAGGCTCTCGATGGGCGGCTCCAGCTCCGAGCTCTGCCTCAGGTACCTCTTCATCTGGGTCACGAACTGCCGCAGCGTCTGCAGCAGCTCCAGGCCCGAGTCGTGGCCCTGCCATGCCTGCGATCCCTCGCACATGTAGCTCAGGTAATCCTGCACCAGGCACCCGAAGTACGACGACTTGTCCCGGGACAGCTCCAGCACGCGCCGCACCCCGCTCCGGCGTCAGAAGGGAGCTGAAGCGGAACACGCCGGTCATCTTGCGCAGCTGGCACTGCAGCGCCCTCTGCAGGCCCAGGGCCCCGGCGCTGGCCCTCCGGTTGGCCCCGCTGCGGCGGCCCGGGGGCAACAGCGTCAGGTCCTGGTCCTGCTCGGCGTCCGGGTCGCTCTCCAGGCCCACGCCGAGGTCCTGCTCCTCTTCGTCCTCGTCTTCGTCCTCGTCCTCGTCCTCGTCCTCCTCCATGCTGCTGTCGGGCCCCTGGTGGTTCTCCTGGCGGAGGAGGCGGTGGTGGAGGGGCGGCGAGAGGGACAGGGGCAGGTGTGCGGCGTAGTCGGCCAGGGTGGGTGGGCTGGGGTCATGCAACGGCGGCAGCCTGAAGGCGGAGAAGGAGGAGAAGGAGAGGTCCATGGAGTCGGGCTCCGACGAGTCCGTGGAGAGGCTCATGTCGCTCAGCCGCTGGCCGCCGCTGCCGCCGCCGCCGCCCTGCGAACCCTCCGCCCGTTCTCGGGCCGTGGCGTCGGGCGAGCTCTGGGAGCCGGGGCTGTCGAGGGTGTCGTGGTGGCGGGTGAGGATGGCGTTCTGCCGCGTCACCTGGGAGCGGCTCAGGGCCTGCTGGATGGTGCGCTCCTCCATGGCCAGGTGGCACGTGACCTCGTCCTGGCTGGTGGAGGGCGAGGCCTTCACCCGGCGGGGCGACGAGGACAGGGAGACCAGCGAGGGCCGTGGGATGGAGATGGGCGAGCTGATGCTCAGCTTCTTGGTCGGCGGCGAGGACGAGGAGAAGGAGGGGAAGGAGGGGAAGGAGGAGGTGCTGATGCTCAGGGAGGAGCCCAGCCGGTGCAGGAAGCTGCCACCTGTCTCCTTCGGCTCCTTCTGCTCCTTTAGCCAAGGGATCTTCTCCGGCATGCTGCACTGTCTGACGGGCGGGGGGGGAACGGGCCGGTGTGGGGGCTGGCGAGGAGGCGGGGGTCGTTGAGGCGGAGGTGAGCAGCAGACGCTGAAGATCGCCGTGTTCTGTGATTGGTCGATGCTTCGAGGGCCTTGCTCTGGCTGTGATACCGAGGTCTGGTGAGCGCTCCTCAGAACGTTCACCTCACTGAGAGTCTCCGCCCTGGAGACTCGACCGAGACTCTCCCCGTCGTCGCCGGCTTCCTGGTTGCTGCTACTGTCGCTACCGGCAACAGGCTCCTCCTCCTCATTCACCTGGTTACAGGGGGTCTGTTGGGGTGTTACAGGGGTGGTCTCCGAGGGCAGGGGGGTTTGGTGGACCTTGGTGAAGAGGGGGTTGATGAAGCAGAGTGCGCCGTTGCTCTGGCAGCACTCAAGCTCCGAAGGGCTGCGCGTTAGCAACCGGGGACGGGCGCCCGGGCTGGTGTCTAAGGTTACCCTCCTCTGGGCAGCGGGCGGCGGCCTGTTGGGGGCGTTAGTCCCCGGGGAGGACCAGGAGACAGCACGCTTTTTACCAAAGCAAAGCTCAGAGTCCCAGAAGCCTGTTGGAGGAGAACAGGAGGAGATGAATAACAACTTTTAGTGAGGTGGGGAGGTTAATCCTATAAACAGCTGGTCAATCTTCAAGGAGATTTTTTATATGTCTATATTGAGGCCATAGACCTGTGTTATGGGCATGGCTTTATGTCACTCAAGGCGTGGAAAAAAACGCGTCAGAAAACCCTCATTTTGAATAACCGTCCACCCATAACGTCTAAAGCTATTGGCAGACGATCAATACATAAAAAACACGACCATACAATGACATGCATAAACATTGAGAATCAAATACATATTGCATAATGTACTTAAAAATTATATATTTTCTTTTATGTGGTATAATTCATAAAACATGTTGTTAAAAAATCTGAGTAATACTGCAGTAGTTTCCATTGATGAGTAATCCATGAAAATGGTAGCCAACTCCATCAAAGCAGCAAGTATTTGCAAAAAAAAACAACGGAAAACTCTGTTTTTTACACTCAGTGATAAGGATTTGCTGCTGACGTCGGGCGGCAACAGTGAACTCCTAGCGAGCAAACAGCCAGAATTCAGTCACACAAAAGCATACCTGTTCCCCTATCAAGAGACAGAAGTAGCCAACCCACAAACCAAACCAAAGATTCACCAGCACGAACACTGTTGAGACGACACAAAAACCACATACAGGTGGTAAATTGCTCGATGTGAACAACGCTGAGAGACAAAGTGCGACGGTACTCACGGTGTCCTCTGAGCTGTGTGACATACAGACAACGTTCCTCCTCACAGAGAATGGCTCCAATTTAGCCCGGTGAAGATGACTACATGTGCTTTGTTACCAGACTTCAGAGCTTCTGTCCCTCTGCCACTCGCTCAGTATGTTATGACTCACTCGCTCTAATCTGTGTTTGTAGGCATGTGTGACTTTGAGTGTGTGTGTCTCTGTGGTATTCTGTCAACACAGCATTCCCGCCTCGGTCTTTCTCTCCCTCTCTTTCCCTGCGTCTCTCTAGACAGATCTCCCTTACTCGCTCCCTCTCTCTCTCACGCCCCCCCCCCAGCCTCCCGGTCTCTGAACAGCCCTTTGTTTTCCCCTCATAGGATTACAAATACAAACATGCTCTCATCCTACTCATGGGCTTCTCTCCTCTCTCTCTCTCTCTCTCTCTCTCTCTCTCTCTCTCTCTCTCTCTCTCTCTCTCTCTCTCTCTCTCTCTCTCTCTCTCTCTCTCTCACACACTCAATAACACAATATATACTAATATATATCTATGTATCTAGTTTCATGGCATTTTTTCGAAGCATTTATTTTTATTTCTCCCTCTTCTGTGAAGTTAATTTTATCATTGGTTCTTCTCCTACACATTTGGATTTCTGGCTCCTGAATTGCTTTAATGTACCGTAATTGCACTACAACATGGACAAGCATACACCGGCATATACACCCACCCACACACATACACACACCCTATTAACAACAGCTACGGTAACTGGGGCTATGGGTGTCCTGGGTGAATTGCTTCCTGCTTATTACTGGCATTGAGGCACTTGCTGAAAGTCCAGTTTGTCAAGGACAAACAGAAGAAAATTGGTTGGTGCTATGAAATCCCAGCACAGACACGCTGATACAGATAAGATAGGTACCGAGCACACACCTACATGCCTACCGAGGCCGGCCCACAGTCTCACAGCCCCCCAACTCTGTTTGTTCTTCATCATTGTGGTTCGGGAAAGCTAAATAGGCCATGGAATTTCCACAATACATTACTTTATATTACCTTGGATACCATGTCAATTGGTAAATATAGGAGTGATTAATGAGAGACATAAGCATTTTGTATGAATCAGCCCACATAGCCTTAGCTTAGCCTATCGTCAATAGCATTTTTTTATTATCAGATACGATGACGGGAAGAGGTTATGTGTGGATTAGATGTGGAGAAATAGGCACACAGCTAGCTACTTTCCATTGAGTTTCCAAAGAATTCCTGTTGTGCAGTGTTCAATCAAAGCACACACCTATAAGGCCGAAAACAAAAGTATTAAGGACACAAGGCATGCCTTTGTTCAAAAGATTGTCCTGCATGGCATGTCTGATCTTATTATGGACACACCCAAACCCCATGCCATAAATGGCACCCACGCAGCGAGCTACAGTGAGTCTGTCGGTTTGTGTTACATAGTTGCACAGCCGGTAAGAGAAGACATAACACTTCTTTGAATTATGATAGTCTCATCCCTACAACTGAGACTAGGGACTCAATCGTACACATTGCGACTTTAATTGTTAACAATAACATGTTCCATCTATTTACTATTTCCATGAATTAAGAGCATTTTAGTAATTTTCAATGCTAGTTAATGACTACACAGGGCATGTTTAAGCGTGCTTTTGGCAAAAGAATATTGGTTCATTTGTGGACAGCATATATCCTTCAAACTTCTGTACGTTTATCTCCTTCATTCTCTTGTATGTACTATTCTCTCTTCTCTTCACAGAATTAATGTTTTCCGACACACAAGACAAACAGCCAAGTAACCATTAATTTACTATTTAAACTGTTTAGTTTCATTGGACGTTTGAATTTTTATCTCTCATCTCTTTGCATTATCTTTAGCTTAAAGCACATACTGAGTGTAGCCCGAATAGCCAAATTGTCATTCAGGTGAAGAGAGATGCCAACACAAGCACACCCAGCGGTTGCTTCATGTTCAAGCCTGACGGAGCAGCACTGATCTGGGCCTGAGAAGGGCCTTTACTCCCGGGAATTGAGTCATTCAGTTGTTGGCGTGCCACCTACGTGCAATGCTAGCTGGGGAATGTGGCTATTTTACAAGCTTTGGTTTGGCTGCAGAACAGATGTGGACGGAGAGTAGGACCGCAACTTCGGAAGTTGTTTTGGTGGATCTTTCCTGACTTAACAAAATACGATAGACGTGACATGCTCTGATTGTTTCATCATGGACAGAATGGCAAACAAAATACAGCGTAGAAGACCATTTCCATAGCCGTTGAAGGTGCAGTTAATACACAACATGCTGCATAAGAGCTACTAGTCAATGCATCCTTGAGAAAATCCTATATACCTTAACGAAAAACATCTGAAAGAGACACGATGCTGATTGAAAGCATAGCGTCAACTTAACAAGAACTCATAACTTTTGTCATCCACAAATTACCGGTAATTTGAAATTGTCTTGGCGCCCGTGAGAGAAGATATCAAAGAATCCCACCTGCTCCTAGCTTTGCCACCTCCTCCAGGTCTCTGGGGTTCTTGGCTGTGGCGATGGCCTCTGGTAACTTCAGCGTAAAAGGTAACACATCCCTGGAAATAGGCACCGTGCAGAGAGAATAGGAAGGGGGGGTGTTAGAGGCTGGACTACTAATGAACTCTATTCCCAGAAGATACCTCATGGGGAGAGCGCTATATAATAATAATAATAATACATTTAATTTAGAGGCGCCTTTCAAGACACCCAAGGTCACCTTACAGAGCATATAGTCATCATAAATCGTTTAAAAAAACAAGACATTGTGGGAAAAAAAAAATAAAATAAAAAAATAAATAAATAAAACAAAAACAAGACAAAACAAAACAAACAAACAATCAATATATATATTGGGACACAGGCGAGGTGGGAGTTAAAAAGACTATTATGGATTCAAAGTTACAACCACCTCCTCTTCCACTGTAGTATGCCCTCTAGCAAGTTAAAAAGAGAACGCAATTACACAATCATTTCAACTTGCCTAGACAGAGCTAGCAGATGAAATACTAGGGATCGACCATAACATATCACGTAACATAAATATACCAACCACTAGAAACGGAAAACAAATGCAAATGTCTGCCGATGTTTAAAGTAAGCCCCCGGTACATCGAATGCATACGAAGAAGGTGGAATTCAGAAGAAGATGAATGGGGTTGACGATAGAGTATGCCGGTTTGAGTGAGTGTATACGTGTGCGCGTGTGCACAGAGAGACCCTCACCTGCTGATGCAGAAAAACGCCACCAGACGGAACAGATCTGCGAAGCTCAGGCCAGATCCCTCCAAGGAAAAAGCTGAGGGAGGAGACAATGATTATTAAGCGTTACCCAATCACATCCCTCCATAGCATACATCCAGTACCCCACAACGCAGGGCTACTGGGCAATAACACCACACGCCTTAATGAGGCTGCAAAGCCCTCCAATCACGGTGCAAGAGCCGCTATAGGATGGTTAAACAACATGCATTCCCATTAGCAGTATGGAGGACCGGGTGTTATTTACAAAGCTGGGTGGAATTCCTCAACAGCATCGACTGGAATACTAACAGAGCTCCCGGGAGCAGGAGGGGAGAGGGACGCATCGCTGGCAGCTTTTCTCTAGCAGAGCTCAAATAGTTCATTCATGAACGAAGTCTCTTTGCCTCCCTTCTCCAACAAAAAGAGGAGGGTCACACAGCGCATCAAAAAGCAGTCCATCAGCACCAGGCCAATTGACAAGATGTGTGTGTGTGTTATAAGCGTGTAGCATCGCTTTCCCCGACGCTATAGTTGGTCTAGATCTCTGTCGGGGAGGAGACGATAGAAAGCATTTACACTGGAATTAGGTAGAAAGGGTAAAGAAAAAAATCGCAATAAACAGGGAGGTTTAAGGTGACGATATCATTGTGTGAGAGCTAAACGAGGTGTGAATGGGTAGAGAGAACGAGAGGAACAAGGGTATTCCATTCTCCAGCGGAAATAAGGAAAGTCGGGTAAATCATAACATGTGGGAAACAGCAGTCGGCCAGTGAGTAAATTGCTGTGCTCGTGTGTCTTGATTTCCAACTGGAGGTGTATTTTCTCACGCAGCCTCTTCTAATGCTTACAATTCTAACTAACTTATTCTAACTTATGGTAGTCTAACTGTAACTATTCTAATCCATAACTCATATAGCTATTATAACCATTCCAAGTCTACTGCTAACTACATGCATAGATATACATAGATACATAGCTCTTGTGAAAACTATGCAGACTGTAAATCTTCTCCATCAATTCTCTGTGTCCTTCCAGCCAGGGCAACGAGACCGGCTATGTCCACGGGTCACGCCACGTCTCCTCTGAGGAGAACACTAGCGAGGCTTCACGGTTCCGAACAAAGATGTTTATGTGATAGAAAGGAAATAACCGGTTAAATAACAGGCTCAACAATAACGTGGCTTTGTGTTGTAACAGCCTACAAAGACATGGATTGTAGTTGTTGACCGTGCATTGGCGGGCCTCAAACAATACACCAAAGGCTTCAGCAAGCATCTGTCGGTCGAGGGCTCCCCATTGCTCATCATTCTCGACAAGGGTTCTAATGAAATGAAGCACCTTCAGGTGCTTGACACGAACACGTCTATTGTGACACACTAGATGTTAATCATGCAATACTGAAACATACGATCAAGGCACATGCTGGAACCCGCCAATGTATCTGGGATTTTGGCAGGATTTGAACAACATATGACAATCTACACGTTCGACTGTCTGTCTTGTTCCAGGAAACCCTTATCACTTTGTAACTTTTAGCCATTGAGCTATTTAGCAGACGTTTTTATTTCATTTCTTGCATGTGAGGCTAGGAACAACAAAAGTATCCAAACACAATTGGAGCATTGAGAGATATATAGGCCTGACTAATGCCTGTAACACAATCCAGATCAAATGCAGACGTTACCTTTTAACTCCATTAAATAGATACGGACTAAGTTATAACCTGGCAATGGAAAAGCGTTCTAAACATAGTCCTATTTTTGCTCCGTCAGCCAGAATGCTTCATGACTACATGGGATTTCCCTTAAGTGAATAAATGTGCCATATTTCTTCCATGGACTGATATGGCAACGGTGTCTGCACATTTCCCGCCCATTTTTAAGCTAGTATATACCGGTAGATAGAAAGTAACAGTTACAGAAGCCGGAGGAATGTGATCAAACGCTGATGATCAGTTCCAGGAAAGTCCCACCACTGAAGGAAATCACACAGAGGGCTGGGGTAAGCTTATCGATCTGCAGGTCAGACTACACACACATGTCGCCCGTAACTTTAGGAGGGGAATTTCCCTCCCAGAACCCATGAAAAAAATATATTAATAGAAACATAATTTCCACAGGTATTTCTGGATGCTTGTATTGACGGCAATAGAAAAGCTATTTTCTATTGCATTCAACTATTAACATTCAACAGGTTAAATTACATTTGTTATATCATTATTGTTATAAATATTAACATTTGCGAAGGGGCATGAGTAGTCGTTTACAACATGTCTAATCAAATCATCTAGCTATTCAGAACCTGCTGCTTTTATCTCTCGTCTCAATCTAAAGCAGTCATAGGTCAGTCTGCGGGGTGAGGCTGCGGGGTGAGGCTGCGGGGTGAGGTTGCCGTTAGGAACGCTTATCTCTTGTGCCTTTTCCAAGGGTCATCGTGGTGCAGTTTATCATAACACAATCTATTGTAGCACAAGCACATGCAGCAAAGCAACAGTTATGACTAACATCAACATCGTTGTTTCCCCAACAAATAAAGTATGCTCATGGAAATCCCCTGATTATTTTTTTATAGCGCTTCATTTTTTTTAAACCTGCACAGTAGCTTTTCTACCGAATCTTTGGAGACCATTAAACGTGCCCATATACGACTCAATCCAACGGCAGAGTATTTTTCTCTATACCGAGGGCAAATCTGTATTGTTCAAATTTTGCTGAAAACATCAGTAAAGACATTCCCTTGGTACTTACTGTATTGGCTCTCTTTGATTAGAAAGTCTTTGATACGGGGGGCTGAGTCGCTGTCCAAGCGCAGGGATATGACCTTCCTCTGCAGGCTGCTAGACTTCCTCACCACAAATGTCTGTGAGCGGACCATAGAGGAAAAGCACCCATAAGTCGACCTGCCAACCACTTCAATCCACTTCAATGGGTTCATTGTCTCCATGTCTAGCTATGCACCTTGACCTTGGGGCCCTGACCGGGCCGTTAACATTGTCTTACATTGTCTACTTTAACCAAGCCAGTGTCTGTCAGAACACCTTGACGCTGATACTGTGGATGCTATGCTATTTAACATGGTTAAAACACTGCAGTGGATGCATGTAGCTTCTTTGCCATGGTTTGATTAATTAATTAAGTAATCATTAAATTTGCGATGTTTAAGGTTAACTCAGTAAAATTATGACCTTTTAGTCAAATTATCAAAATACATCTGTAAAACAAGCTGTGAACTGCAACAATCACAACATTCAATTCACGCTAGACATGATACAGACTTTTATATTTTTAATTATTTACTCAAGGAGATGAGTATATAGGAGTATAGAGGAGTGTGAGGAGTAGATAAATAGACTAGCGTACCCTACCACATGGCAATAGTTATCTTTTGCTTTGGCAGAGCTAACTGCACGTCCAAAAATATACCTCAGTGTAAGTTTAAGAAAGCCAACGACAAAAAGCCTGGGAAAACCAGGAATAATATTAGTGAATTTTAGTCACAACATTTGTTGAGTTTTGACACGACTCTAGTGTGTCGGCTTTGGCTTCTGGTTGCATTGACTGAGTGTGAGCGATAGAGGCGCAAGTCTTACACATCGTCACTCGAACCATGGTCATTGCCATATGACTGCCATCTTACCACATTTTTAAAAGAAAAAGTACATTACTCATTAGACCATATAGTTGACGCCTTAATGTGTTTTTTAGGGGGGAAATTAAACGTTTGAGTCTATTATGATAACAACGACATCGACAGTGCAGGCTTGCATTGTCATACAAGCCTCTATATTACATGTGAATGGATTCAGCCTGGCTAACTTCCTGTTGCTCCCGGCTCACCCCAGGTGACTGGCTCTCCAGGAGAGCCACGGTGTCATGGTGGCTGCAGCCCAGCTGCAGCCACACGGCGTGGGTCTGGGACACTCGGTCCAGCAGGCTCAGGCGCCGGTGCAGGGAGTCGTAGCCAGAGTCCCGGGCCCCTGCGGGCCCCGGCCCCCAGCCGGTTGGCGGCTTCAGAGGTGGAGCTTGCAGAAAGAGCCCGTCAAGCTCACCACTCAGCCTGTAAACCAAGAGAGCAAATAAGTAAGGCAGTAGCTGCGTTTCCATCTAAAAGGTGATGCGAATCTTTAGAACGTTCGCAAAAAAGTAATTCGAATTAGGTGCGTTTCCATCAAGTGGTTGCAGCGGAATAGGGTGATGACGTTACACGTTGATGTCGGCAGGGTTGCTATGGCCGGTCGTTATGCGGAAAAATCGGAAAGACTGTCAGTCCTGTGTGTTCAAAGTTCGCTACCTCACAGCTGTTTTGAAAAGTGTGTTTCCATCTCCCATTTTGCGAATTTACTCTCTTTCGCATTTCTCAAAAACCACCTCAAGCGAGCGGATAAACCTTTTTGCGAATTAGAGGATTTTTATGCGAATTTTGGTGTTTCCATCACCGTTTACTGATTCGATACTTAAAAAAAAAAACATCAGGGGGATGGAAACGCACCTAGTGTAACATTAGGGTAATGTACAACGTTGTCCGAGATCATTTAAATAAGAAGATGTAGTTAAACCTTCTGGATGGACTGTAACTCCTTTCAAAATCGTGATAATGGAGAAATGTTTGCTCACACTGTATAGTTTATTAGTTGATGAACTGTACAAAGATTTCATTTTATTTTACATGTAATGTTAATGAAGATTTGACCACCACTGCTTAAAATGTCATGCCATAAGTTAAGCACTCTCTGGTAACTGCGCAGTTGCAATGCATTCTGAAACTCTGAAATGTTTGAATGCCGTGCAAACACCACCCTCTGCTGGTGAACCAGATCATTTCTTGCTTACCCATGAGGACTGCCATTGGCGGGGCCTTTTTCTGACGACTCTGATTCCCTTCCTACCATCTCCTTCTTCAGGGTCCCGATCTCCAGGGCGAATGAGTCAATAAGCTGTGAAAGGTAAAGAGAAAGAGGGTTGACGCCAACCATTCACAGCATAGATGGGCTGCTTGGTTACAGTGTAACTAGTTCAATTCATCAGACCACACTAGGCATTGATACAAAACACATAAAACACACAATGTTTCAACGAAGACGGCAAAAAACGCTTAATACATTGAATCATCTTTAGTTGAGGCTAAATCACCAGGTTGTAAATGTACTTTCAGATGAAGGACGTGAGATTATCCGTTGTCGGCAACAATAAAAAGAGGTCTGTAAACAAAGCATCAAAAGAGAGGAAACCCCCTGCCATACTACAGCCAGCTCTCCTGATTCAAGTACAGCCGGTTTCCTGATCACAAAGGACCAGCATGTGGCAACAATGGACAGACAGAAGCAAAGACAGTAGTGATTCATCTGGAATGAAAAGACATCACAAATGTCGCTGGTGTGTCATCTAGGCAGCCCGGGCCACGGTTATTACTCTCAAATGGGGTTTAATGCAATATTCTATAATATGTTTTGTTGATTGTATTATTATATTTATTATTGGGAACACTTAGTGAAGACGAAAATTCAATTTGGGGAGAATTATAAAAAACGAAATGTCAACATTCAAATATAGTTCAAATGCAGTTTTTTTAAAATGGATACAGGACAATAACCAAAAAGCCCTTCTTCCTTAAGCCCTTTGTTTCTCAGAGCTACTGAGGTCACTTTTTTGTACAATCATCTATCTAGCAGGAAAAACCGCCTTGCAACATTGCAGTTCTGCTTTCAGCAAAGATCTGACAATCTGCAAGCATGCAATAACGATACTCCATAATTTCTCAATGCACTTAAATAACTTAAATTCTCAATAACTACATAATACATCATTTTCCTGACGGTGGTTGGCAGCCATTTCAAGATTTGCTTCCAAGCAGAGGTCTTTACCTCCACCCTACATCTGCTGTCTCACCCGACACCCCTATGTTAAGTGAGGGCTGCCTGCAGCCACGGCCTCGTATTCACCCCTCCGTGAGATCCGTCTGAGATGTGCTGAATCAGCCCCTTTCTAAGCAGTATTCTCCACGGGCTCAGCTCTTTGTCGCCCGCCA
>NC_079426.1:15635517-15814279 GCF_026213295.1 Gadus chalcogrammus | reverse complement strand
GATACAGGGCATTGCCCACCTATTCCAAGATGGACTTCAATTATATCACAGCAGTAGGTACGTTTTAGGTGTGTAGGTAGGTGTGTTTTATATTAAAAGACTTCTAAAAACTATATCTCTGAAAATATATATATATATAATATATATATATATAATTATTATTTCTACACGTAGCAAAAACACATTCCTCTTTTTCGAACCACAACTTGTGGGTTTTTAACAGTCGACAGTTCACCCTCCAGGGAGTCGACCTTAGAGTAGAGACACATCCGTTCAGACGTATCTATCATACCTGTGTACAAAAAAAAGCACAATTCTCTTTTGAAAACAATATGTAATCAACGTTATAAATGTGTACTGGAGTATGATTGCATAGGTTGTAGAGGAACCGGTTCGCTTTGCACTGACGAGTAGGCCTTGTGTGGCTGTGAGTGTTGACCATGTCCCTGTTCTGTTGACGTCCTGAAAACATGCTGATTATATAAGGGGAAAGTCCTTGTAAGATGAAGCATTACGATGTGCTTTGTTATTTTCTTCTTTTTAAATGACAAAAAAAGGAAAACAAATAACGTAAACAGTTTAATGGAGAGAGAATAACGGCCACTACATGGTTCATAGCACCATGGCACCACCTGGAGGCTACTGTACGAATCAACACTGTTTATACCAGACTGTTGCCTAATGCTCTATTTTAAAAGCCACTTGCGAAACTGACACAGAACGGGGATGGAGTTGATCCACAAGCAGCTGTTTGCAAGTTGTATCATCAATTATTGCGATGAAGGATGGGCTTTGGTTTTTCCATTACTTTTGACTTTTCTGTGATCTTACAGAGGTATTTGCATGTTTACTGTCATGCGATATGCAGTGTTAGTTATGTTAGACCATGCTGGCATTAGGAAAGGATGCACAATTAAGCATCAGCAATCTCCCCTTCCATTGTTTTTTTATAGAAGTCATGATTGATTATGACTTGATGGATTATGATGATTTAAATTGTTTGGGGTTTTCTTTGCTGATTGTTCTTATCAACAGATCCATTTGTATTCTGTCATTTATAATGAAAATACTTGTCAATCTATGGTAGGTTTGTGTGGTCCACCAGTGTTCCTTCTAGGATGTTGACAGTTGTGCGTTGTTGTTAATGAACTAAAAGAGTATTTTCTTTCAACCACCTTAAAGTCAAGGTAAGCCAGCGGGGGAGAACCTAGCATCCCCATGTATGACCAGATGTTGATGTATATATATACAGACAAAGCTAACCATACCACTACACACAGACACACTCTTTTTAGCTGTCAAAGGTTCAGCTATGATGGAAATATAAGCTTTTTTCCTCATTCTTGATGAGGTCCTTGAAAATATAAAGGGACCACGTTCTTTTTTGTTTTTGTATTTTTGAGGGGAGGTAGTTGTTAAAACAGACTGAATCTAATTTGCTTCTTGTACAATGTTTTATTTATTAATCAACAGTACAAAATGTAATTTGTGTTTTGCTAAGGAATATGTGTCTTTAGAATGTACGTGTAAAGTAATCATTGTCGTATTATTTTTATATATAAATATGTGTATTTATTTATTACAGTCAGAGTACTTCTCTGTGCTGCTACCGGGAAACAGGGTTTAATTGTGTTCAGATTATTTGTAATGCAATAATTATAGGCTTGCAAGTGTAAATAAGCCACTTTAAAGATCAAAGATGAAATTTATAGCAGCAGAGTTCCAAATGTATGATCTCTTGATATTTACAGATATAGTGTTGTCCTCTATGTAGGGGTATGTTTGTAGAGAAATTTCCAATCACTATAAAAACCTGACTGTTACTTGCATATCTCAAACACAAAACTTAATTAGCTTTTTGTGCAAATTGTGATTGACTCACAAAACGACACAAGCAGCATTCAGTTAGCAGCAGTTAGCTGCACCTGTAAGTCCACCGTTGGAAACCGTTTTTTTTAGTAAATCAACTATTGTACTCCTTACTTATTTAACACCAGCCCTGGCTTTTAGCTCAGTCTCAGGTAGTACTGCTATCTAGACAAGCTGTTTTTACAAAGCTTACACAAAGCTATTGTCTCTATAATATACACTGCATAGGGAAGAACATATTTTCTGTCTGCAATGTCCTCAAAAGAGAATCCATTGAAGCAACAAGAGAAGCATTTGTATTTCTTGTGCCCCACTATTGCTTAAGCCCCATAAATATATAACTGATACTTAATTGATTTGGTTAAACAAATTCTATGCTGCTATTGTTTCCAAGTTACAAGCTCAAGATCACAATTACGGTACCATGATTTTGAAACTGATCAAACTGTCTCCGAGACATTCACCTTTTCAAAAACAAGTTGTCTTGTTGTGAGACACTTCTATATAATTTGTGATATTCACATGGGTGATATTACTGATGTAAAAATGTACAAAAAATAGGGATAGATGTATTTATATTTTTTGTCTCAATCTGTATATCTGTTTGAATATATTTTCATAGATCCTAGGTCTGCTCCTTGTAAGCCCTTTCCAGAGCAGTAATGCCCCCTTTGTCGTTTGTTTACTCGCATGAGGATAGATAATATAATAAAATAATTTATGGTAAAACTCTATAATGTACTTTTATTTTTTAGGTGAGATTCTTATGACTGTTAAGATGGCACTGGATTAGTTTGGACTGTACGCTCCCGATGACTGCATGCTCCCGCGGGTATAGCTTAGCAACGTACAGAGGATGACGACTCGATGCAGGCGATATGGTTTCCCGCTCTCTGTTTGAGCGGTAAATCCTACACGCACAAGGAACTTTTTTGGGACAGAAATGGGTTTACTTTTGTGTTTAAATGTTAGAGACATCATTTTAGGACGGATTTTGGTACCTTAACATTAATAAAGCTCTTTGCTTAAGGTATTCCTCTTGTTTGACCTGCCTTTTTTTTGGCCTAACTATTTCCCTACACACACCACACCACACTCACCATGCAGAAATCAACATAACACTCCCGGTTAGTGCCAGGGGAGGGGATAAACACAAGTGAGCAGAGCACTGACTTTGCAACATTCCCTTTGTATTCTTGTAAGAATTGTATTCAGTCACAAAGAAATCGGATAAAAAAGTCTCATATATTTATAAATGAAAGTTTAGTAGATACCCTCTGCCTCATTATAGCATACAATGTGTACATTTGACATATATTACATAACGTATTTATATATATCGCTACTTAAAATAAATTTGATCAAACATTCCGCTGTTATTCCATTTTCAACTTTTATTAAGGGGCCATGACCTGTGACCTTTATGACACTTCATCATGTAGACACTGTTACGCTGCAGTAAAAGTAGACTAAAAACGACTACGAAGACGCAAGTTACCCCCCACCCTCTACAAAATCAGTTTCGGATCAAAATGCAAAGGTACTACTAGGTGGATATACATAGTGTTTTGATGCCCCTGACCTTGCTGTTAAATGGCTCTCGGCTGTCTTTCTCGATGCAGTTTCTACGCTCGCTGTCCATTTACCTGCTATCCCAGCAATCCTACCTTCCCCGTTAACATATTCAATGTATTACAAGAGATGGGACTCCTGTGCCGATCGCATTACCCTTCAGATCAATCAAATCATAGCACACAACAGGGCCAGTCATGGTATTTCAATCATATATACGATGATCAGCCTGATAAAGGTGTTGATGAACTGAACTCATATATTTTAGTACTTTGTCAACACCACCTTCGCTGCGTACGACTGCATACTCTGTACTTTCTATGTCTTTCACGTATCTTCTATACCTAACCTAACCTTTCTATATTAGCCATTGAGCCATGTACTGCATAAATATTATTTTGTTACTGCGTGCAACCTTAGACCAGCTAAGAGGTTTACACTGCCATTGCATAGAAGTCTACTTCTATGTTAAGTTTTTTTTAAAAAGGAGTCATATTTGTCAGTAGTACTGTATTTCATGACCATGCCAGGGTTCCCAGAAGGCACAGATAAGAACATGGCGGATTTATTTAGTATCATTTAAAAACTGGAAGGTTCCATCGTTGCGGCAAGGCTTATATCTGTAATATCTCCAGGATAATCACTAACAATTAAAACATTCATTATATAAAAGACTTAACTTTCTGCACAGATGATACGGCAGTTTCTAAAAAATTGTTTCTAACAAAAATATAGACGGTGACACCCACATCACTGCTAATGTCTCTTTTGAAAGAACCCAAACACACACCACAGGCAGTTAACCAGCAACTGCAACAAGTTAATCATACAAATAAAAATCATGTATAAAACATTATCCTACACAATATCGTCATTAATAAACAATAACCGTAGTAAACAGGTTTCAACATTCAGGAACCAGGAGGCTTACAGCCCTCCCTGTCCCCATGGCTGTCCACGCGGGTTGAACCCTGTTAATGTGTCCTTCACCGAGGCGTTTCCAGGACCAACGGGGGTCCACGTGAGCACTGCTCTCACCCGCCGCCTCACAGAGGGTCTCAAACATGAGATGAGGAAACCAGAACGAAACCAAGACAGAACAAGATGGCTCAGTGTCTGTCTCACTTCCTTCCCTCTCGGCCCGCCAGCGGGAGAGATGCGCGCCGCAACGGGCGCCACCCGAAAAGGAGAAGTGGGGCTAGCCCAGCGAGTCCAGCCCGGCTGACCTTAGAAGCACCGGGTCACACGGACACGGAGGTCACGTCGCGGTGCCCCGGCAACAGGCTGAGGCTCAGGCTGGGGCTCAGGCTGGGGCTCAGGCTGGGGCTCAGGCTGTGGCTCAGGCTGCTGCAGGGGGAGGAGGAGGAGGCGGGGCCAGAGGAGACCGCGCCCGGGTCGGGGTCGCCAAGGTCGGGGTCGCCAAGGTCGGGGTCGCCAAGGTCGAGCTCGCCGGGGTCGGAGGTCAGCGGGAGTCTGTTGAGGTTGATGGGCGACGCGATCTCCTCCAGGGGTCCCGCGCGGCGGTACACGAAGTGGAACGGCGGCGCCTGGGCCCGGCTGTGGAGCTCCGCCTTGATCTTCTGCGGGTGGGTGTCTGGCGCCAGCTGCTGGCTGCTTCCCTCCATGACCAGGAACAGGGCGTAGCCCTCCACGCCCGACACCTTGAACTTGTGGGCGCACAGCTGGCACACCTCCTCCGCCGTGGCGTAGGGGCGCACCGGCAGCGTCTTGGCCGTGCAGCCGCTGTCCAGAGACTTCAGCGCCACCCGCAGGTAGTTCTGAGGAGGACGACAACACGCCGTCAACGACGGCAAACAAGGGAACGAGGTGCTCTGAGGTGACGCCAAGCAGCCGAGGGTCGATGGCCGACCCGCTGGATACTCTGTCTGTCATTGATGCTGTCATTTAAGATGAGCTCAGATAAGATATACTTTATTCATCTCAGCAGTGAAAAATTACCCAGCTGCCCCCCAGCGATAGCACAAAGAAAGGATTAAGTGTGAAACAACAGGATGGACCGTTCCTAAATCAATGTATTGAGTATTAAGATAAGAGGACTAAACTGTACCGCATTGGGTTAAGTGTAGAGTTACTACAATGTCATCTTGGGGGGGAAAAAAACACTTAGGGACTTCATAACGATATCTTATTCAGAGAGAGCTGGGACAGCATGTGTGCACTGTGTGTGTGTGCGTGCGTGCGTGCATATGTGAACGGGACCGGCTGTACCTGGAAGTCGTCCACGGAGGGGGCGGAGCGCTGGCTGGTGCGGCGGTGGTGCCACTGGCGGAGCGTGTCGCGCGTGCGCAGCAACCGGGCCGCCTGCTCCTCCTGGAAGTTGCGGATCAGGGACATGGCTCCGTAGGCGCTGGTCAGGTAGTACCCGCCTGGAGGGAGAGCCACAGGGGCCCCGGGGTTAGAGGGAGCGCAGCGAGCTAGGTTCAGTGAGAGGCCCGAACCACTGCCGTGTCTTGCCACTAGGGGGCGCTTGAGGCCGAGCTTGGTGGGTGTACTTGGAGAACACACTGGGGCTGGAACACTGTTTTAATGGCGTCCTTTCCGTCACTCTTTTTCATTTTTATGATTTTTTTCTCAAAAAAGATTAAGCAGACAAAAAGGCTTGAATAAAATACCAAAGGTCAATTTTTTAAGAGTTTATTTTTTTAATTCTCTCATGTTCTAGAAAGATTTAACAAAGATCGGCGCCAGACTTGGCCTGCAAAACAATCCATCTTGTGGGCCAGCTTCAGCGTCGTACCTTCTCCGTTGAGCTGAGAGGGATCCAGCAGCTCCATCATGTACAGGATCTCATGGTCCAGCTGAGGCAAGTCACACTGGGCCAGCACGTAGGTCATCATGGGCAGGAACTCATCCGCTCCGGACATGCGCCCTAGGAGAGAGACAGGTCCTCGGTGGTTAGGCAGAGCTTGGCATGTGGTTAATACTCTCACGGCCGATAAAAAAAAACACAGAAGTATAGAAAAATAGCCATGCAAATTTTTTAACTGCACTGCCGATTCTAATAGGCATCTGTCTCAGTCTTTTACGCAACAGATGTGCACTGTGTTTCACACAAACGACAAACACATAAACACTTTTATAGATATTTTGTCCACCCATTAAACTGCCATCACTCTCGCTCCACGCTTCAGTCCTGAGTGTGTCTCACCGGGGCTGTCCTCCAACACGCCGTAGATGAGCTTGCAGACACGCAGCAGCACCGTCACCTTCTTCTCGGGGGAGTACATCTTGCACAGCGTCTGCAGCTTCTGCTTGATCTTCTCCATGGCCAGGGGGTCCGGCGGGGGGCCGTCAGGCAGCCCCATGTCCTGGGGCAGCCGGGCCTTGGCCTGGGCCAGGTTCTCCAACAGCTCCTGCCACGCCCCGCTGCGCACCTGGAACTTCAGCAACGCCGCGCTGACCACGCCCTTCAGCGGCTTCAGCACGCACTTGTGCATGGCCTTCTCCAGGACCCCGTCTGGGGAGGAGGAAAGGGAGGAGGGGGAGACGGTTACAATGAATCGATCGTGAAGCGTACACACACACCGACCTCGTGCTGTGATTTGGATGGTGGTAAACTTTTTTTTGCAGCAGCACTTTTCGTAGCGATTGTTACCACGTGCTTTGACTGGTCTCGGCCTCGCTCATGAGTCCAGCTGGATGGAAGCGCCTGGGAATGTGTTTTGAAAGGCAGAGACAGACCGGTTTTGAATCACTGATGTGTCTTCCGTATGTTGGTTATGAGATCAGGTTTGTCTCGTACTTCAGGTGGAAAGTTGTTTTTTTTATGCTTTGTGCTTTTCAAAATAAGAACGTTTCTCGTAGTGACTGAGTACTCTTCACACTGGTCACACTGAGCAAAACGACAGCAGCCTCTTTACTGAGTTTAGAGCTGTGGTCTCGTATCAGGGATGGCCAGAGTTGAGGGATTGGAGAGAGCCCAGCAGGAAGTGTGTCGACATTTTGTGTCTTATTAGATGTGCGTGTGCAGCATGACTAACAAATTCCAGCTCAAGTCCAAACCGCAATGCTGCTAGAAAAGGACCATCGTCTTGTGTATGTGCATGTGTTCCTGCATCCGTGTGTGTGCTTGTGTGTGTGTGTGTGTGCGTAAAGGAGAGAGAGAGAGTGTTGCTGACTGTCCTTGAATTGGGTAAAGTCAGCAGGTTTTAGGCTCGGATCTGCACACTGAAATCTGAAAATGAATCACTCTAGCGCTCACGTCACCTCCAGCTCTCTGCTCTTTAAATGTTAGGACAATCACATTTTTGGTTTAAAAATGTGTTCATTTGATAGGGAATACTGTATGTTTTATATTATATAAAATATATTTATATCTCCAAAATATTTATGATAAATCTTGCTAGACTTTTTGATTAAAAAGGTTAGAAAATTGCAATAACCACAAATACCATGGCAGACTACATGGCCGGTAATTCCCCCATGCAAAATCTGATGAGTGCCTTGGTAATCTATGTGCGTCACCAATTAAGTGGTAGAGATAAAGCTGATAATACAACGATGATGAGGATGAAGATGAGAAGGTTCATATGTAAGCTTGGCTAAACTTAATTGTAGGTGATATTTTCACCTACGTCATCCTGTTGACGTAGGTGCTGCGGTTGGCCTTTGTAGGACAGCCTACGGTGGATCTCTTTGATAGTGATGGACGGCGTCCAAAACCATCGGAGGCTGAAGGACACCCTCCGAGAAACCAAAAATAAGAATTTAAGAGTAGGTTGCATCTCTGGCAGGTTCTGGCAGTGCTGGTGGGATTTATTTTCTCCGTCTCACAGACACACACGCACGCACGCACGCACGCACGCACGCACGCACGCACGCACGCACGCGCACACACAAACACACACACACACCCACACACACACAGACACACACACACACACACATACAAACATACACACATACACACACACAGAGTTTAGCTGTGTTATGACCAATCTAAAACAGGAAAGGAAGACCAGAGGATGCAGAGGAGACAGGACATCAGATAAACATGCTCTATCAGCGTCACAGCCCTTGGTGCTATCAGGTGTCCTTCCTGCCAGATATATACACCTCCTCACCAAAACATCCTTATGTTGTCCAGCGACCAGCCTGGATGTCAACATATGTCAAGCCGTTTTTAACCAAACGTGTTGTAAACATGGGGGCAAAGCAGGCCAAATGGGCCAAATTACAGCTGTCATCAAGGCCCACTCCCGCTGAGATGTGATGACCTTCTTAACTCCTCACAGATACACAAGCTACCTTAGTCACTCACTTTTATTTGTCGTTTTAGCGTTTCATGCTCCTCGTGTCTATATATAAGAGTAAATGGTGAAAACGCTTACAGACACATATGGCTGAATCACAAGGGATTGACGGTGTTGACGGTGTATCAAAGGTTGAATGTGTGATGGAGCTGTGAGCGGTGCCTCATGCCTACAGGTACGTTTGTGTGCTTTCCGTGTGTCCTGTCTGGGAAGCCTTTGGCTCCCAAAGATAAACAGGGACTCAAGACGTCCTGTTTATGGACTTGCTCCCCGTCCCCCCTCTTTGGATGGAGCCAGTCTGTATAGTGCTCAGATACAAGGGCGCCTGTTCTCCATACCCCTCCCCCCGCCCCCTCTCTCTCTCTCTCTCTCTCTCTCGCAGCACAGAAGATGTGATGACAGGCAGATAGAGCGAGAGAGATTAACGGTTAAAAGGGTTTAGAGAGAGGGAGACATTTTGAGAATCATTACGAGAAAAAGGAGAGGATATGGACAAGAAACTAGGGGGAAAGAATGTGAGAGAGAGAGAGAGAGAGAGAGAGAGAGAGAGAGAAGAGAGAGAGAGAGAGAGAGAGAGAGAGAGAGAGCCCATGCAGCACGAGCAGAACCCCCTTGCTGTGATTGGAGGAGAAGATAAACGGAAATAGCCCTCACGGAGACAGATCTTGTACTCCTTTGGCAGTCAGCCGCACAAACACATCTGTGTTGGACTGGTGGACACTGAGACACACTCAAAACACTTTCTGGAAGGGAGGGGGCGAGAGCAGCACTGGCACAAACAAAACATTGCGCAACACATCTCAGGAACTCAATGAAGGAAGAAGCAATGGTTCTCCACATAAAAAAAGTCCAAAAGGCCTGAGTCCATAGCAAACACGAGACTAATATAAGAAATGCGTGCTGTTTCTTGTTATCCCCTGGGAGTGTACACCAAACCTTGGCCTGCTCTGCATATGAGCCCCCACTCTACCACTTTTTAGCAGTGAGGTACAGACACGACTAGCTCGACCAAGACTTATGGAGCAATAGCTACAAAATGACAGGATGGTGGTTTAAGGGGGCCTTACTAATTAAGTTATTAAGAACTATTCAATTGTCTATTTTCCTTGGTAATCACAGCCCTCCTACGTGATTCACGTCCAACTGCTGTTAGCTTGGAAGGTGTGCAAACAGGTTTGTGTGTCGGGTTAAACAAGGCTTTTGTCCTCTGTTTCGAGTGATGTGTGTCTGTGAATGTGTCTTTCGTGTGTGTGTGTGTGTGTGTGTGTGTGGGTGTATGTGTGTACTGTCATTGGCCGGTGTTACAAGTTGGACAACACAGGAACCCTCCTTGCTTCCCTTAGGTGTTCCTGTGTGTGTGTGTGTGTGTGTGTGTGTGTGTGTGTGTGTGTGTGTGTGTGTGTGTGTGTGTGTGTGTGGTGTGTGTGTGTGTGTGTGTGTGTGTGTGTGTGTGTGTGTGTGTGTGGGAAGTATCAGTGGGTGGGTGTGTTTTTCTGAAATCAAATGCGTTGTGTAAACTGTGTTCAGAAATAGAGGAGGCATGTGGGAAAGGCTGCTGTGTAAAACAGGTTTGGCAAACATTGTCCAAGCACACCTGCAGGAGGTTTTGCTGACGAATGTCGAATTAATGTCTGACCGACAAAGTTCTGGTCTGAACACGTACGTCTCGCATGTTCACTCACGTTGAATGCAAAAACTTAGCCACACAAACACAGACACACACACACACACACACACACACACACACGCGCGCACTCACAGACATAAACAATAAAACACATGCACGCCGACACACAGCCCTCGGGATGCGAGCTTACACAGGAAATGTTTTCCACACGGCTCATCATTAAAACGTAGAAGTGAAACTGCTGCATTAAAACAATTGACGAACACTGCTTCACTTCCACATTATTCATCCCCCTACCACCCTTCCCCATGTAAAGTCGGTCACTGATGCACTTTATACCAACATGCGTTCATCCCTCTATAAACCTTGATATAGAACACAAAGTGGCGACACAGCGGTGGTGGAGAGGTCAGCATGAAGCCATTGCAGCTCTTTAAATACATTGACACTCCACCGCAGAGCGTAGTAATTGCAGTACTAAACCCCAGTGCAGATGAGGTCATAACCAGTTGACGAGCAGTTGGTTTATGTTGCGTCACCGCGGGCCATAATTAAGAAGAGCTCAACAGCAGAGTCCCCTACTCCGACGTAAACAAAAGAAAAGCATAGGAGGTCTGAGATGCTCACCGATCTGGTCCTCGGGGATGAGGCTCTCGATTGGGCGGCTCCAGCTCCGAGCTCTGCCTCAGGTACCTCTTCATCTGGGTCACGAACTGCCGCAGCGTCTGCAGCAGCTCCAGGCCCGAGTCGTGGCCCTGCCATGCCTGCGATCCCTCGGCCACATGTAGCTCAGGTAATCCTGCACCAGGCACCCGAAGTACGACGACTTGTCCCGGGACAGCTCCAGCACGCGCCGCACCGCCCGCTTCTCCGGCGTCAGAAGGGAGCTGAAGCGGAACACGCCGGTCATCTTGCGCAGCTGGCACTGCAGCGCCCTCTGCAGGCCCAGGGCCCCGGCGCTGGCCCTCCGGTTGGCCCCGCTGCGGCGGCCCGGGGGCAACAGCGTCAGGTCCTGGTCCTGCTCGTGCGTCCCGGGTCGCTCTCCAGGCCCACGCCGAGGTCCTGCTCCTCTTCGTCCTCAGTCTTCGTCCTCGTCCTCGTCCTCGTCCTCCTCCATGCTGCTGTCGGGCCCCTGGTGGTTCTCCTGGCGGAGGAGGCGGTGGTGGAGGGGCGGCGAGAGGGACAGGGGCAGGTGTGCGGCGTAGTCGGGCCAGGGGGGGTGGGGGGGGGGTCATGCAACGGCGGCAGCCTGAAGGCGGAGAAGGAGGAGAAGGAGAGGTCCATGGAGTCGGGCTCCGACGAGTCCGTGGAGAGGCTCATGTCGCTCAGCCGCTGGCCGCCGCTGCCGCCGCCGCCGCCGCCCTGCGAACCTCCCCGCCGTTCTCGGCCGTGGCGTCGGGCGAGCTCTGGGAGCCGGGGGCTGTCGAGGGTGTCCGTGGTGGCGGGTGAGGATGGCGTTCTGCCGCGTCACCTGGGAGCGGCTCAGGGCCTGCTGGATGGTGCGCTCCTCCATGGCCAGGTGGCACGTGACCTCGTCCTGGCTGGTGGAGGGCGAGGCCTTCACCCGGCGGGGCGACGAGGACATGGAGACCAGCGAGGGCCGTGGGATGGAGATGGGCGAGCTGATGCTCAGCTTCTTGGTCGGCTGCGAGGACGAGGAGAAGGAGGGGAAGGAGGGGAAGGAGGAGGTGCTGATGCTCAGGGAGGAGCCACAGCCGGTGCAGGAAGCTGCCACCTGTCTCCTTCGGCTCCTTCTGCTCCTTTAGCCAAGGGATCTTCTCCGGCATGCTGCACTGTCTGACGGGCGGAGGGGGGAACGGGCCGGTGTGGGGGCTGGCGAGGAGGCGTGGGGTCGTTGAGGCGGAGGTGAGCAGCAGACGCTGAAGATCGCCGTTGTTCTGTGATTGGTCGATGCTTCGAGGGCCTTGCTCTGGCTGTGATACCGAGGTCTGGTGAGCGCGCCCTCAGAACGTTCACCTCACTGAGAGCTCTCCGCCCTGGAGACTCGACCGAGACCTCTCCCCGTCGTCGCCGGCTTCCTGGTTGCTGCTACTGTCGCTACCGGCAACAGGCTCCTCCTCCTCATTCACCTGGTTACAGGGGGTCTGCTGGGGTGTTACAGGGGTGGTCTCCGAGGGCAGGGGGGTTTGGTGGACCTTGGATGAAGAGGGGGTTGATGAAGCAGAGTGCGCCGTTGCTCATCTGGCAGCCACTCAAGACTCCGAAGGGCTGCGCGTTAGCAACCGGGGACGGGCGCCCGGGCTGGTGTCTAAGGTTACCCTCCTCTGGGCAGCGGGCGGCGGGCCTGTTGGGGGCGTTAGTCCCCGGGGAGGACCAGGAGACAGCACGCTTTTTACCAAAGCAAAGCTCAGAGTCCCAGAAGCCTGTTGGAGGAGAACAGGAGGAGATGAATAACAACTTTTAGTGAGGTGGGGAGGTTAATCCTATAAACAGCTGGTCAATCTTCAAGGAGATTTTATATATGTCTATATTGAGGCCATAGACCTGTGTTATGGGCATGGCTTTATGTCACTCAAGGCGTGGAAAAAAACGCGTCAGAATAACCCTCATTTTGAATAACGTCCACACCATAACGTCTAAAGCTATTGGCAGACGATCAATACATAAAAAACACGACCATACAATGACATGCATAACATTGAGAATCAAATACATATTGCATAATGTACTTAAAAATTATATATTTTCTTTTATGTGGTATAATTCATAAAACATGTTGTTAAAAAATCTGAGTAATACTGCAGTAGTTTCCATTGATGAGTAATCCATGAAAATGGTAGCCAACTCCAGCAAAGCAGCAAGTATTTGCAAAAAAAAACAACGGAAAACTCTGTTTTTACACTCAGTGATAAGGATTTGCTGCTGACGTCGGGCGGCAACAGTGAACTCCTAGCGAGCAAACAGCCAAATTCAGTCACACAAAAGCATACCTGTTCCCCTATCAAGAGGACAGAAGTAGCCAACCCACAAACCAAACCAAAGATTCACCAGCACGAACACTGTTGAGACGACACAAAAACCACATACAGGTGGTAAATTGCTCGATGTGAACAACGCTGAGAGACAAAGTGCGACGGTACTCACGGTGTGTTCCTCTGAGCTGTGTGACATACAGACAACGTTCCTCCTCACAGAGAATGGCTCCAATTTAGCCCGGAGAAGATGACTACATAGTGCTGTTGTTACCAGACATTCAGAGCTTCTGTCCCGCTCTGCCACTCGATCCGTATGTTATGACTCACTCGCTCTAATCTGTGTTGTAGGCATGTGTGACTTGAGTGTGTGTGTCTCTGTGGTTATTCTGTCAACCACCGCATTCCCGCCTCGTTCTTATTCTCCTCCCTCTCTTTCCCTGCGTCTCTCTAGACAGATCTCCACTTACTCGCTCCCTCTCTCTCTCACCGCCCCCACCCCCAGCCCTCCCGGTCTCTGAACAGCCCTTTGTTTTCCCATCATAGGATTACAATACAAACATGCTCTCATCCTACTCTGGGCCTCCCTCTCTCTCTCTCTCTCTCTCTCTCTCATCTCTCTCTCTCTCTCTCTCTCTCTCTCTCTCTCTCTCTCTCTCTCTCTCTCTCTCACACTCAATAACACAATATATACTAATATATATCTATGTATCTAGTTTCATGGCATTTTTTCGAAGCATTTATTTTTATTTCTCCCTCTTCTGTGAAGTTAATTTTATCATTGGTTCTTCTCCTACACATTTGGATTTCTGGCTCCTGAATTGCTTTAATTGTACCGTAATTGCACTACAACATGGACAAGCATACACCGGCATATACACCCACCCACACACATACACACACCCTATTAACAACAGCTACGGTAACTGGGGCTATGGGTGTCCTGGGTGAATTGCTTCCTGCTTATTACTGGCATTGAGGCACTTGCTGAAAGTCCAGTTTGTCAGGACAAACAGAAGAAATTGGTTGGTGCTATGAAATCCCAGCACAGACACGCTGATACAGATAAGATAGGTACCGAGCACACACCTACATGCCTACCGAGGCCGGCCCACAGTCTCACAGCCCCCCAACTCTGTTTGTTCTTCATCATTGTGGTTCGGGAAAGCTAAATAGGCCATGGAATTTCCACAATACGTTACTTTATATTACCTTGGATACCATGTCAATTGGTAAATATAGGAGTGATTAATGAGAGACATAAGCATTTGTATGAATCAGCCCACATAGCCTTAGCTTAGCCTATCGTCAATAGCATTTTTTTATTATCATATACGATGACGGGAAGAGGTTATGTGTGGATTAGATGTGGAGAAATAGGCACACAGCTAGCTACTTTCCATTGAGTTTCCCAAGAATTCCTGTTGTGCAGTGTTCAATCAAAGCACACACCTATAAGGCCGAAAACAAAAGTATTAAGGACACAAGGCGTGCCTTTGTTCAAAAGATTGTCCTGCATGGCATGTCTGATCTTATTATGGACACACCCAAACCCCATGCCATAATGGCACCCACGCAGCGAGCTACAGTGAGTCTGTCGGTTTGTGTTACATAGTTGCACAGCCGGTAAGAGAAGACATAACACTTCTTTGAATTATGATAGTCTCATCCCTACAACTGAGACTAGGGACTCAATCGTACACATTGCAACTTTAATTGTTAACAATAACATGTTCCATCTATTTACTATTTCCATGAATTAAGAGCATTTTAGTAACTTTCAATGCTAGTTAATGACTACACAGGGCATGTTTAAGTGTGCTTTTGGCAAAAGAATATTGGTTCATTTGTGGACAGCATATATCCTTCAAACTTCTGTACGTTATCTCCTTCATTCTCTTGTATGTACTATTCTCTCTTCTCTTCACAGAATTAATGTTTTCCGACACACAAGACAAACAGCCAAGTAACCATTAATTTACTATTTAAACTGTTTAGTTTTCATTGGACGTTTGAATTTTTATCTCTCATCTCTTTGCATTATCTTTAGCTTAAAGCACATACTGAGTGTAGCCCGAATAGCCAAATTGTCATTCAGGTGAAGAGAGATGCCAACACAAGCACACCCAGCGGTTGCTTCATGTTCAAGCCTGACGGAGCAGCACTGATCTTGGCCTGAGAAGGGCCTTTACTCCCGGGAATTGAGTCATTCAGTTGTTGGCGTGCCACCTACGTGCAATGCTAGCTGGGGAATGTGGCTATTTTACAAGCTTTGGTTTGGCTGCAGAACAGATGTGGACGGAGAGTAGGACCCGCAACTTCGGAAGTTGTTTTGGTGGATCTTTCCTGACTTAACAAAATACGATAGACGTGACATGCTCTGATTGTTTCATCATGGACAAATGGCAAACAAAATACAGCGTAGAAGACCATTTCCATAGCCGTTGAAGGTGCAGTTAATACACAACATGCTGCATAAGAGCTACTAGTCAATGCATCCTTGAGAAAATCCTATATACCTTAACGAAAAACATCTGAAAGAGACACGATGCTGATTGAAAGCATAGCGTCAACTTAACAAGAACTCATAACTTTTGTCATCCACAAATTACCGGTAATTTGAAATTGTCTTGGCGCCCGTGAGAGAAGATATCAAAGAATCCCACCTGCTCCTAGCTTGCCACCTCCTCCAGGTCTCTGGGGTTCTTGGCTGTGGCGATGGCCTCTGGTAACTTCAGCGTAAAAGGTAACACATCCCTGGAAATAGGCACCGTGCAGAGAGAATAGGAAGGGGGTGTGTTAGAGGCTGGACTACTAATGAACTCTATTCCCAGAAGATACCTCATGGGGAGAGCGCTATATAATAATAATAATAATACATTTAATTTAGAGGCGCCTTTCAAGACACCCAAGGTCACCTTACAGAGCATATAGTCATCATAAATCGTTTAAAAAAACAAGACATTGTGGAAAAAAAAAAAAAATAAACATAAAAAAAAAAAAAATAATAAAACAAAAACAAGACAAAACAAAACAAACAAACAATCAATATATATATTGGGACAGGCGAGGTGGGAGTTAAAAAGACTATTATGGATTCAAAGTTACAACCACCTCCTCTTCCACTGTAGTATGCCCTCTAGCAAGTTAAAAAGAGAACGCAATTACACAATCATTTCAACTTGCCTAGACAGAGCTAGCAGATGAAATACTAGGGATCGACCATAACATATCACGTAACATAAATATACCAACCACTGGAAACGGAAAACAAATGCAAATGTCTGCCGATGTTTAAAGTAAGCCCCCGGTACATCGAATGCATACGAAGAAGGTGGAATTCAGAAGAAGATGAATGGGGGTTGACGATAGAGTATGCCGGTTTGAGTGAGTGTATACGTGGTGCGCGTGTGCACAGAGAGACCCTCACCTGCTGATGCAGAAAACGCCACCAGACGGAACAGATCTGCGAAGCTCAGGCCAGATCCCTCCAAGGAAAAAGCTGAGGGAGGAGACAATGATTATTAAGCGTTACCCAATCACATCCCTCCATAGCATACATCCAGTACCCCACAACGCAGGGCTACTGGGCAATAACACCACACGCCTTAATGAGGCTGCAAAGCCCTCCAATCACGGTGCATGAGCCGCTATAGGATGGTTAAACAACATGCATTCCCATTAGCAGTATGGAGGACCGGGGGTTATTTACAAAGCTGTGTGGAATTCCTCAGCAGCATCGACTGGAATACTAACAGAGCTCCCGGGAGCAGGAGGGGAGAGGGACGCATCGCTGGCAGCTTTTCTCTAGCAGAGCTCAAATAGTTCATTCATGAACGAAGTCTCTTTGCCTCCCTTCTCCAACAAAAAGAGGAGGGTCACACAGCGCATCAAAAAGCAGTCCATCAGCACCAGGCCAATTGACAAGATGTGTGTGTGTGTGTTATAAGCGTGTAGCATCGCTTTCCCCGACGCTATAGTTGGTCTAGATCTCTGTCGGGGAGGAGACGATAGAAAGCATTTACACTGGAATTAGGTAGAAAGGGTAAAGAAAAAAATCGCAATAAACAGGGAGGTTTAAGGTGACGATATCATTGTGTGAGAGCTAAACGAGGTGTGAATGGGTAGAGAGAACGAGAGGAACAAGGGTATTCCATTCTCCAGCGGAAATAAGGAAAGTCGGGTAAATCATAACATGTGGGAAACAGCAGTCGGCCAGTGAGTAAATTGCTGTGCTCGTGTGTCTTGATTTCCAACTGGAGGTGTATTTTCTCACGCAGCCTCTTCTAATGCTTACAATCTAACTAACTTATTCTAACTTATGGTAGTCTAACTGTAACTATTCTAATCCATAACTCATATAGCCATTATAACCATTCCAAGTCTACTGCTAACTACATGCATAGATATACATAGATACATAGCTCTTGTGAAAACTATGCAGACTGTAAATCTTCTCCATCAATTCTCTGTGTCCTTCCAGCCAGGGCAACGAGACCGCTATGTCCACGGGTCACGCCACGTCTCTCTGAGGAGAACACTAGCGAGGCTTCACGGTTCCGAACAAAGATGTTTATGTGATAGAAAGGAAATAACCGGTTAAATAACAGGCTCAACAAAAACGCGGCTTTGTGTTGTAACAGCCTACAAAGACATGGATTGTAGTTGTTGACCGTGCATTGGCGGGCCTCAAACAATACACCAAAGGCTTCAGCAAGCATCTGTCGGTCGAGGGCTCCCCATTGCTCATCATTCTCGACAAGGGTTCTAATGAAATGAAACACCTTCAGGTGCTTGACACGAACACGTCTATTGTGACACACTAGATGTTAATCATGCAATACTGAAACATACAATCAAGGCACATGCTGGAACCCGCCAATGTATCTGGGATTTTGGCAGGATTTGAACAACATATGACAATCTACACGGTCGACTGTCTGTCTTGTTCCAGGAAACCCTTATCACTTTGTAACTTTTAGCCATTGAGCTATTTAGCAGACGTTTTCATTTCATTTCTTGCATGTGAGGCTAGGAACAACAAAAGTATCCAAACACAATTGGAGCATTGAGAGATATATAGGCCTGACTAATGCCTGTAACACAATCCAGATCAAATGCAGACGTTACCTTTTTACTCCATTAAATAGATACGGACTAAGTTATAACCTGGCAATGGAAAAGCGTTCTAAACATAGTCCTATTTTTGCTCCGTCAGCCAGAATGCTTCATGACTACATGGGATTTCCCTTAAGTGAATAAATGTGCCATATTTCTTCCATGGACTGATATGGCAACGGTGTCTGCACATTTCCCGCCCATTTTTAAGCTAGTATATACCGGTAGATAGAAAGTAACAGTTACAGAAGCCGGAGGAATGTGATCAAACGCTGATGATCAGTTCCAGGAAAGTCCCACCACTGAAGGAAATCACACAGAGGGCTGGGGTAAGCTTATCGATCTGCAGGTCAGACTTCACACACATGTCGCCCGTAACTTTAGGAGGGGAATTTCCCTCCCAGAACCCATGAAAAAAATATATTAATAGAAACATAATTTCCACAGGTATTTCTGGATGCTTGTATTGACGGCAATAGAAAAGCTATTTTCTATTGCATTCAACTATTAACATTCAACAGGTTAAATTACATTTGTTATATCATTATTGTTATAAATATTAACATTTGCGAAGGGGCATGAGTAGTCGTTTACAACATGTCTAATCAAATCATCTAGCTATTCAGAACCTGCTGCTTTTATCTCTCGTCTCAATCTAAAGCAGTCATAGGTCAGTCTGCGGGGTGAGGCTGGCGGGGTGAGGCTGCGGGGTGAGGTTGCCGTTAGGAACGCTTATCTCTTGTGCCTTTTCCAAGGGTCATCGTGGTGCAGTTTATCATAACACAATCTATTGTAGCACAAGCACATGCAGCAAAGCAACAGTTATGACTAACATCAACATCGTTGTTTCCCCAACAAATAAAGTATGCTCATGGAAATCCCCTGATTATTTTTTTTATAGCGCTTCATTTTTTTTAAACCTGCACAGTAGCTTTTCTACCGAATCTTTGGAGACCATTAAACGTGCCCATATACGACTCAATCCAACGGCAGAGTATTTTCTCTATACCGAGGGCAAATCTGTATTGTTCAAATTTTGCTGAAAACATCAGTAAAGACATTCCCTTGGTACTTACTGTATTGGCTCTCTTTGATTAGAAAGTCTTTGATACGGGGGGCTGAGTCGCTGTCCAAGCGCAGGGATATGACCTTCCTCTGCAGGCTGCTAGACTTCCTCACCACAAATGTCTGTGAGCGGACCATAGAGGAAAAGCAACCCATAAGTCGACCTGCCAACCACTTCAATCCACTTCAATGGGTTCATTGTCTCCATGTCTAGCTATGCACCTTGACCTTGGGGCCCTGACCGGGCCGTTAACATTGTCTTACGTTGTCTACTTTAACCAAGCCAGTGTCTGTCAGAACACCTTGACGCTGATACTGTGGATGCTATGCTATTTAACATGGTTAAAACACTGCAGTGGATGCAGGTAGCTTCTTTGCCATGGTTTGATTAATTAATTAAGTAATCATTAAATTTGCGATGTTTAAGGTTAACTCAGTAAAATTATGACCTTTTAGTCAAATTATCAAAATACATCTGTAAAACAAGCTGTGAACAGCAACAATCACAACATTCAATTCACGCTAGACATGATACAGACTTTTATATTTTTAATTATTTACTCAAGGAGATGAGTATATAGGAGTATAAAGGAGTGTAGAGGAGTAGATAAATAGACTAGCGTACCCTACCACATGGCAATAGTTATCTTTTGCTTTGGCAGAGCTAACTGCACGTCCAAAAATATACCTCAGTGTAAGTTTAAGAAAGCCAACGACAAAAAGCCTGGGAAAACCAGGAATAATATTAGTGAATTTTAGTCACAACATTTGTTGAGTTTTGACACGACTCTAGTGTGTCGGCTTTGGCTTCTGGTTGCCATTGACTGAGTGTGAGCGATAGAGGCGCAAGTCTTACACATCGTCACTCGAACGATGGTCATTGCCATATGACTGCCATCTTACCACATTTTTAAAAGAAAAAGTACATTACTCATTAGACCATATAGTTGACGCCTTAATGTGTTTTTTAGGGGGGAAATTAAACGTTTGAGTCTATTATGATAACAACGACATCGACAGTGCAGGCTTGTATTGTCATACAAGCCTCTATATTACATGTGAATGGATTCAGCCTGGCTAACTTCCTGTTGCTCCCGGCTCACCCCAGGTGACTGGCTCTCCAGGAGAGCCACGGTGTCATGGTGGCTGCAGCCCAGCTGCAGCCACACGGCGTGGGTCTGGGACACTCGGTCCAGCAGGCTCAGGCGCCGGTGCAGGGAGTCGTAGCCAGAGTCCCGGGCCCCTGCGGGCCCCGGCCCCCAGCCAGTTGGCGGCTTCAGAGGTGGAGCTTGCAGAAAGAGCCCGTCAAGCTCACCACTCAGCCTGTAAACCAAGAGAGCAAATAAGTAAGGCAGTAGCTGCGTTTCCATCTAAAAGGTGATGCGAATCTTTAAAACGTTCGCAAAAAGTAATTCGAATTAGGTGCGTTTCCATCAAGTGGTTGCAGCGGAATAGGGTGATGACGTTACACGTTGATGTCGGCAGGGTTGCTATGGCCGGTCGTTATGCAGAAAAATCGGAAAGACTGTCAGTCCTGTGTGTTCAAAGTTCGCTACGTCACAGCTGTTTTGAAAAGTGTGTTTCCATCTCCCATTTTGCGAATTTACTCTCTTTCGTATTTCTCAAAAACCACCTCAAGCGAGCGGATAAACCTTTTTGCGAATTAGAGGATTTTTATGCGAATTTTGGTGTTACCATCACCGTTTACTGATTCGATACTTAAAAAAAAAAAACATCAGGGGGATGGAAACGCACCTAGTGTAACATTAGGGTAATGTACAACATTGTCCGAGTTCATTTAAATAAGAAGATGTAGTTAAACCTTCTGGATGGACTGTAACTCCTTTCAAAATCGTGATAATGGAGAAATGTTTGCTCACACTGTATAGTTTATTAGTTGATGAACTGTATTTTACATGTAATGTTAATGAAGATTTGACCACCACTGCTTAAAATGTCATGCCATAAGTTAAGCACTCTCTGGTAACTGCGCAGTTGCAATGCATTCTGAAACTCTGAAATGTTTGAATGCCGTGCAAACACCACCCTCTGCTGGTGAACCAGATCATTTCTTGCTTACCCATGAGGACTGCCATTGGCGGGGCCTTTTTCTGACGACTCTGATTCCCTTCCCACCATCTCCTTCTTCAGGGTCCCGATCTCCAGGGCGAATGAGTCAATAAGCTGTGAAAGGTAAAGAGAAAGAGGGTTGACGCCAACCATTCACAGCATAGATGGGCTGCTTGGTTACAGTGTAACTAGTTCAATTCATCAGACACTAGGCATTGATACAAAACACATAAAACACACAATGTTTCAACGAAGACGGCAAAAAACGCTTAATACATTGAATCATCTTTAGTTGAGGCTAAATCACCAGGTTGTAAATGTACTTTCAGATGAAGGACGTGAGATTATCCGTTGTCGGCAACAATAAAAAGAGGTCTGTAACAAAGCATCAAAAGAGAGGAAACCCCCTGCCATACTACAGCCAGCTCTCCTGATTCAAGTACAGCCGGTTTCCTGATCACAAAGGACCAGCATGTGGCAACAATGGACAGACAGAAGCAAAGACAGTAGTGATTCATCTGGAATGAAAGACATCACAAATGTCGCTGGTGTGTCATCTAGGCAGCCCGGGCCACGGTTATTACTCTCAAATGGGGTTTAATGCAATATTCTATAATATGTTTTGTTGATTGTATTATTATTATTTATTATTGGGAACACTTAGTGAAGACGAAAATTCAATTTGGGGAGAATTATAAAAAACGAAATGTCAACATTCAAATATAGTTCAAATGCAGTTTTTTAAAATGGATACAGGACAATAACCAAAAAGCCCTTCTTCCTTAAGCCCTTTGTTTCTCAGAGCTACTGAGGTCACTTTTTTGTACAATCATCTATCTAGCAGGAAAAACCGCCTTGCAACATTGCAGTTCTGCTTTCAGCAAAGATCTGACAATCTGCAAGCATACAATAACGATACTCCATAATTTCTCAATGCACTTAAATAACTTAAATTCTCAATAACTACATAATACATCATTTTCCTGACGGTGGTTGGCAACCATTTCAAGATTTGCTTCCAAGCAGAGGTCTTTACCTCCACCCTACATCTGCTGTCTCACCCGACACCCCTATGTTAAGTGAGGGCTGCCTGCAGCCACGGCCTCGTATTCACCCCTCCGTGAGATCCGTCTGAGATGTGCTGAATCAGCCCCTTTCTAAGCAGTATTCTCCACGGGCTCAGCTCTTTGTCAGCCCGCCAGTTCTAACCACCCAGTGCTATTAGTTACTACCTAAATAAGCCCCCTCCTCCTACCCCCCACCCCGCTCCCCCGAGCCAGGGAAGCACCCCCACCCCTCAAACACACTCACAGACACACAAGTCATTCATGCACACCCCAAATAAACCATTGCTGCAAATGAAACCGGCTACTGTTAACACTTTGCTTGTTTTAACCTTTGTTGACTGAGGATTTGTGACTTGAATACAGAAAAATAATAGAGACTGGGGTTGTGATTCAAGCAAGCACTTAATTCATCTTCATCTAAACAAATCTTTAGTTGTCGTTAAAGTTAAATGAACCGCAATTTACATTGACTTGACCGCTTTGTTTTTAATGCAAAGAACCAAGTTACATTTTCCTGAAATGAGCAACACTGATAGCCTCAAACACACACGTCACATTTGTTTGTTTCATTTCCCATTTACGAGGAAAGTTGTGCAATACACTGTCATGGGAACACCCGGTAGACCGGGAAAGTTTAGAAGATAGTAACAGGCCAGTGACTACCTGCACTGTTGGAGACATCACGGGTCAGGATCGCTTTAGTAGTTTCATTCCAGTATGATGCTATTTCTTCTGTATTCTGTGTAAACGTGTATCTGTGTGCGTCACTGACCAACACAAGGCCCATGGGGACCCAGTTGCATAAAGTAGTAGCCCATTGACTAGAATCACATATACTGGCACTTTGTTCCATTATGCTTATGGAATCCACAAACATCTGCTGGGATGGATGTTAGGGAGGTTATGTGTGCAGTAGACAATGGAAGTGGACCTCTTTCCCCGAAAGAGGACACTCGGATTTATGCCGTTTTTCCACCGCACATGTAGCTCGACTCGACACGACACGACTCGACACGACTCGACACGGTAGCAGCGCGGGTGCTTTTCCACCGCAAATAGTACCTCCGGGACGTGGGCGGGGTCGTCTGCGCGAAAGGGCTGTGACGTATTTTTGTACGCGACGCAAACAACACCTACGTAACCTACACATGGACAGAACCAACATAACAACAATGGAGAACATCGATGCGATGGTATTCGTGTTCGTATTATTAGCTGGCATGTTGAAGAAGTGGAATATGTTGGCTGCGGCGCTGCTATGGCTGTTACCAGCATGGTTGCCATGTCGCTCTCGTGACTTCGTCACACTCTCTGGCCAATCAGTGGCCGGCCGTCTGCCGACGTCACCTTTTAGCATCGGCTCAGCCGCTTGGAACCTAGAGCGAGGCGGTACTAGAAAAAGCAGCCACTTGAGGTACTAGATCGCGGTGGAAACGCAAAAAAGGCGAGCTGAGTCGAGTCGAGTCGAGTCGTGTCGAGCTGGTACCATGCAGTGGAAAAGCGGCATTAGGTTGCAAAAACCACCCGTGATGCTCACCACCATCAGCACACATTAACCACAGGTCTGCATCTGTACTTCTGTCTGTTCCTGGAGTTTCGTTCTCATTGTTTCTTAAAGAGGCGGTTCTCCTCGTCATCCAACGCTAGACTACCCTCCTCCTTGTGGTATGTAATGATGTCACCATATGACCCTCCTTTTGTATTTCTCCCTGCTGACAGTTGACCCCATTTGAAATATATTAATGTATATATATATAGCACAGCTGATAAGATGCAGGATGCTAGGCCTGTTTTCGAGGAAATGTCCCCAGACAAAAATAAGAGGTTCTATCAGAATCAACTGATCATTCTGTTTATTATTATTCTTGGTTTTCTGCCAACATTCTACTCTTAGAAGTTATAGATAAGTATGATGCAACGGTTAACTTATTTTCAGAGCGGTTTTATGAGCAAATAGTTTCTCGTTTCTTTAAATTGACGATTGGCATTGTCATGAAAAAAGAAAGTACATTAAGTTGACTTCCTTATTGGCCCTCCTGGTTTACAGGCTGAGTTGGATATTTTACTCTAAGAATGGTTTGTCAACAGCAAAAGATTATAAGTCTTTGGATGACATTATAAATGTGGCTGTGGTTTCATTGAGACTTTGTGACCCTGGCACAGGCTTGTGAGAGACAGGTCTATCCTTATCACAGTGTCTGATCACAGGGTGAAGGTTCGCACCCCACCCAACCCATTATAAATAGCTGATTGACAGGAATGGGCCTTGGAACCGCTTGGTGTAATAATGCTGAGCAGCACTTCTTAAACTAACAGCGCACAGACCACGACTAAGAACACATCCTCATCCAATAAGAGCTCCATGTTACATTTGATCTGGAGAACAATAACCAACATAAACATTTATGTTGTTTGATGAAAAAACCAGAGGGGGGACAAGCCCATGAAAGGCACTTAATGGGCATTTAAAAGGCCGCCATTATAATATCTTTTGTTGGAATTAATTATCTGTTCAAGGCTCCATCTCCACCTCCCACCACCTGGAATAAAAACAAATAGAAACAAAGAACAACAAGAAACAATTCCAGAACGCTAAACTGACACCCAAGCCTGACTCCAGTTCTTCCCTCCCTACCCTCTATTCACTAATGTGTTCCGCTCTCGTTTGTGTTGGGTCCCTCCTTTCCATTTTTCAACTTACTTCTGGGAAAGATGCCACGTGACCAAGTATTTTTGAGTGTAACCTGCACAAGCAAACCGGTGACAATGTTTTAGGTATGGCTTTGTCATTAGTCGTCCTTTAAGTACACTTTTGAGTATACTTAAGACCATCCTTAAGGTACACTGGGGGTCCGATGGGGGGGGGGGGGGTCCTGAGCCTACCTTGAAGAAGCTGGCCCTCTTGCGTTGAGGCTGACTGAGTACGCTGGTAGACATGATGTGGTTTACTCCAGTCCGATGCTGTCCCTCTTAACGTTGGCTGCCTGGATGCCTGAGAAAAGATAAGACAGGAAATGAAACCGCATTACTGTGTGATCAACAGAAAAAAAATCTAAGTAGGTATGCACTAATGTAGTAAACATCTGTGTTTACTTTTGCTTAAATATAGATCCTCAATTATTCAAAATCATGCTTACTATCCATTTAGTTTGTGGCTTTAATTTGAAAGCACAAAAACATCATGCAATATTGTTCAAGTATGCAATACAACATAGCTGTTCTTGGGCAGATGCCATGTCTGCAATGTGAAGATTTAACGTCTGTTTGAAATACAGTGATTGTCACTGCCAGCATCAAATGTGTTCGGTTCATACAGGCCTTTTTCACAAAACATGAATTCTAAAAGTCAAAAAGTCTGTTTACATGACTTTGTCCCCTTCCGCTACGTTATACTGCTGATCTTTCTCTCAATACAGCAATGTTGCTCTGTTCAGTTCTGGCAACAAGTAGCACGATCCCCATCCTCTAATTGCCATTGGGAATCTAGTGAAAACACTCCTTTACTCACAAGAAGTAAGTACTAATTATATACGAGTGCACATACATGGACACAATCACATACACACACACAAAAGCACACACACAAACACATGCACCCTAAAAAGAAAGTAACTGATTAACTTGTCAGCAACGACTGTTTTGCAGAAAGAGAAGTGAGCATTTATTCAATTGTGAGAGGCTGTTCATTTCAACGGGAGCTGCACAAAAGCAACCAAGACAACATATAAACACGTGCTTCATAAATCCCACAGCGACATAGCCGGTCAGGCTATTGTGTGACAGGGGTAGTAGGCTAGTCCATGCCAGCACACACTCAAAGCCTGACCGCACGTTCTGAGGCTGTCCAGTGATGGGGGGGGGGGGGGGAGGAAGGAAGGATGGGAAAACAACACCAGATTACATTGCCATGTTTTTTGGTGGAAAAAGAGAGAGAGAGTCAGAGAGCGAGAGGGAGTCAGACAGACAGACACAGTCTTGCAGGCTACTGAAGGGATTTCTTGGAATATGGGGAAAAAAGTGAACAAACAGGCACAGAGTGGGAAAAGATACACAACTCTCTCTCTCTCTCTCTCTCTCTCTCTCTCTCTCTCTCTCTCTCTCTCTCTCTCTCTCTCTCTCTCTCTCTCTCTCTCTCTCTCTCTCTCGGGGGAGGGGGGTACTCTTTTCCCTTGTGAAACATCCTGAGGCCAATCCATCTTGACAAAAACAACATGCCATGCCGTGGGCAGTTCACAGTTAATTTCTGGAAAGTAAAAAAGGACAGTGTTCAGTCACAGCAGGTCAAACTATCGACTATTTGGCTGATCATTTCGATGTAAACACACACACACAAACACACACACACACACACACACACACACACACACACACACACACACACACACACACACACACACACACACACACACACACACACACACACACACACACACACACACACACACACACACACACACACACACACACACACAATGTCGCTCTCGCTCTCTCTCAATTACAACTGTTGTTGTTATTGTTTTGGTCATGTGTTCATAATGTAACTTAAAACACTGTTTTCAGTTTTTTTGCATGGGTAACAAATTAAATGTAAGCTAATCACAAGTGCTTACACTCGTTAAGGTAAAAATGTCTGACAAATGTTCTTACTGTAATACGCTTTGGATAAAAGGGTCTGCTAAATGCCCTAAATGTAACTGTAAACAACTCAGTGGTTCTGTCTCAGAATCATTGCATCTAACAATTTTGCCATGTTCCTATGTAATTTTTCTCACTTGCGAAAGGAACGGGTTGCGTTCAATGAAATCAAAACTAAAACGGATTGAGCCTTCTTCTTATGTCCATGATTGAGCCCTGTTTATAAACAACCCTTCCTGGTTTGTCCGTTGGCTTGTGTCGATACGTCAAGTGTCGATACGTCATCTGTAAGCGCAGGACCCCGAGTCGGTCTGGCAGCCGAGTCAATCTGACACCCACACCGGGCCAGCTGCATCGTAAACCCAGAATGCACTTTGGCATTGGGCGTGGCCATCATGTCCCCAACACAGCTGTCGGGGCATGGTCTCAGTCAGGAGGAAACGGTCCGGTTGCCACTGATAACTGAAGTTTTCACAAAAGTATTGGCCGAAACCCTGAATAGTTTCTTCGCACGTCATTTTTAACGAAATTAACTAAAATAATTTCCCCCCAAAGTGAGGCGCGGGGGTCAAAAACCAGCAATGAAACCTTGGAGTTATCTAGCATGCACCACTTTTGAAGCTCTACGGCTCAGTCTGCAGCGAGCTCTCAGTCACGAAGGGAGGGTGAAAATTTGATCGCTCATTTGGGTCATTGTATCAGAACATACTGCCAAAGGTCTAGCTAGCTTACACAATTATCATAAAGCCTGTTACGCCCCGTGCCCACTACCTCCGTCAGTTGTCCGTTGCCCATTGACTTTGAATGGGGACGGTCGCGCAATGCATTGTGGATCCGTCCGTTGACTTGGAGCGTTCGCCACCGTCAAAAAGTTGAAAAATGTTCAACTTTTTCGGCAGCGACGGATCCGTCATCCAATCAGATCGCGTATGCAAATTTAAGCACTGTGACGCGACTCGGGCTCTGACGATACTGGAAAGCGGGAAAGCGGGTAATCTTGCCTCGCAACAAGCAGGAAGAAGCGGGAAGAACCCGGCGAACCGATTTGATTGGCTGACGGATGCATCTGCAAAGACTACTCCCCCATCCGTCAGCCACGCCTTCTGACGTCCGTTGACTGACGGTGCAGTGGGCACGAGGCGTTATACATTTAACAGGCACAAATCATTTATTCAATGTACAAATGTATAATTGACAGAATGTTGTCTCCTGAACTTAAGAAGTGGTAGTGAAAGGAATTTTGGCTAACATAAGAAAATACCACGTTGAAGCAGAATGCGGGAAACCTGACACGACAGCCAGTGACAAATTGCAAATAACGAAAAATAAACTATTTAGAATGATGTCTTAAAATAATTTCAAAGTGTATAAGTACGTTTTATTCATTCAACATGTTTACCCCTTAATTCAATAACCACCTAAATACATTAAATGATTCCACCACCCCAGTCCTAGTGTTACCACCCCAGTGGACGTCTTCCGGTCTGATCGCAGGTTTACGTGATCGGCCAGCGCAGCGTGACTTTTGGTTGCCTTTCCCCAAATGTATTCTGTTTTAACTTTTTCTCCACAGGCAGGCTACGTCATTTACACTGTCCCATGCAGCCCCCACCACTGCAGCTTAAACGCACTACCCCCATTCAAATTAATTGTTGAACTGGCGATTCAGCCGCAACGCAAAATTCAGTGTGAATTGGCCCTTAGGCCCCGGCTGAACAAGACTGCTGCTCTACATGTTCAGACTTGATGTGGTCATTCATTATATCTAGACTGAATAGAAATGTCCTCTTTAAAGAAAAGTTAAGTCCTGAGAATAAAATGGCTATTACAGAGGTTAGAGAGACAAAATTGAAGCAAGGATGTACGGCGTCAATAGAAGAGTACTCATGCAATCAGACATGCGCATTCACAAACCCACACACACACCCACACACAAGGCTAGTGAGTGGGTGTGTTATGGGGCTCTTAGCTCTTAGTCATATCCCGTCGGGTCAGAAGAGTGAGAGAGCTCACGAACAAGTGGACAATCATTCACGCATGTCTGGTAGGAAGAATATAAAATGTGAATGAGTGTTAATGATTATGAGCTTGTATGGGTGTGCAAAAAATAGATAAAAAGAGATTAAAACCAAGAGAAACAGAGTGCTTGATGGTGACTGCTGGGTGTCAGTGGTTGTGGGCGAATACCTATGACATGTCTATGACTAAAGAAGTCTTCAAGGTTACATAAAACCAGGCCTAGATTGACAACTCATCTTGAAAGAGTCCATGTCATAGCTTTGGGGGAGTTTCACCCTACGTATCTACCATCCTCCTCCTGCAATAATTAGTTAGGAAACTTTTCTGGTATACTAACTATGAAGTTAGTGAGGTATACCAGTCTTTCGAGTAATAACATCACCCTTACCTCAAGTCCAGGACTTAATGGACCAAACGAGTGGTATAACACATGTCATCCTGGCCAATTAATTGATTGTGGCAAAGCTCATGTCACATAAATGTACAGAGAGACACCCTGATATCAGCAGCAATATTAAAATAGGAAAAATATAAAACCAATGTCAATAGAATATGAAAGATACAAATGACATGTTACAGTATGATTTAAAAAGGCTGTGTATACTACTGTATTACTTAAATTGGCCAGGCAATTTACCCACTACTCCCGCTAGATCAGTATGGAAGCATTTTTTCTAGATTACAAAGACAATGTTGGAACCAAAGCCTATCACTCATTTATCTAATGCAATAAAGAAGAGCTAATGCTGCTGTAACTTCCTATCAATGGTTAAAGCCAAGCAATTTAAATAAGGCTTAGTGTCGAACATCATTTGCTAAACAAAGAGCAAGGAATTAGTAGACAAAAGAATACAGAGGGATGGAGTGTTGGAGACCCAGAGAGTGAATAGATGATGTATAGGCGTTGATGTATAGGCTTTAATGTTCCCCCACATTCCCAGGAACCACAACCACAAACTATTTCACAGAAGCAAAAGTAGGTTAAACACACACGGTTTATGATGTCTCGATGAGGACGTGGCTTATGCCAGACTAATAAGCGCTTATCTTTACTAATGAGTGCCTACATCCAAAGCAACAATGACCAATCAAAGAAAGTGTTCAAACATAAGTCTTGTATGAAGTCCAGGTCCGGCCTAAAATGTGGTGCAAGGTCCTAGTGGTCGATAACATTTCAATTACACACCTTTTTTACACACACACTCAGACGCACTCTCACTCTCACACAAACACACACACATATTTACTCTCTCTCTCTCTCTCTCTCTCTCTCTCTCTCTCTCTCTCTCTCTCTCTCTCTCTCTCTCTCTCTCTCTCTCTCTCTCTCTCTCTCTCTCTCTCTGTCTCACTCTCTCTCTCTCACATGCACACACAGAGACACACACTTTCTCTCTCGCTCACAGAAATACACACACACACACTCTCTCATGCTTGTATGTATTTTAATCTGCGTTGACCTCTTATTTGTATTGTCATGTATTTGTCTTTTATATAGAATTTTGAGTCCGGAATAAACAGACACACACACGTGTGTGTGTGTGTGTGTGTGTGTGTGTGTGTGTGTGTGTGTGTGTGTGTGTGTGTGTGTGTGTGTGTGTGTGTGTGTGTGTGTGTGTGTGTGTGTGTGTGTGTGTGTGTGTGTGTGTGTGTGTGTGTGTGTGTGTTTGTGTGTGTGTCTATTTGCAACTCAGTGGCTATAAAACAATCCAGAACCCAGCTAAATGAACCAAGCTGTTCAAATCATTAGAGAAGTGCATCCAACGTGCCCACTCGCCAGTTTGACAAACAGACTTGCCCACTCTTTGTTTTGTGTGGCTCAGTGGCGCTTGAGGCAGAAGTGGTAGATGAACACCCGTTTGTGTTTTGATTTACAGACAAGACATAGATACCTCACAGGCTTTGGAAGACGCAGAGATCCAGCCTTTCTCCACAAAATGAAACCTAACAACTCTACTATACATTTTAGCAATAGCATGATATAATACAACCGATATGGTTTGTGGTCCAACAAATGTGGTCCAACAAATGGAATGAATGAACTGGTCACTGCAAAATACATTGTTATTACTTTGCAGCGGAGGGCCGCAGTGGGTATTCAGGTCAAATGTGTAGGCCACTATTGTAGCTGACATGCACTGCTCCTAAATTGTAACTGCACACCGGGAAGACATGGCATGCTTCATATTTTACCTGCTATGTTCCTTTGTGAAAACGACAATGAGAACAACATGGACCAGATCTAACAAGTTGAGGATCTTCAAGTATACGTCGTATTTGGATGACACATTATCTTGACATGTAAAGAAAGACGTTAAATCAGCTTTAGGTGCTATAGTACGGCTTCTTAGGCACGGGCCTACCAATGCCATTCACTCAAAAACACAAATGTATCCTTCCCTTTTCAATACGTCCATGGAGAACAGGCTGTCAGGGCTCAAAAGACCCATGACCATCCCCTTTGCTAAACCATAGCATCAACCCTGGAGAACACAGAATACCATGGCTGGACAATGTGACCACAATATCCAATCACATGACGATTGGATTTGTTACGTGCAAATTTGAGTTTTGCACTGAGTTTTTGCTCCTTCGTCGTGTGAGCAAGAACAAAAAGGTTGAAAGTCAAGTAATGGTCAAATAGTCCACAAAGTCACTTTGTGGAAGTATGTTTCGATTGGTAATTCACGTCCACTGAGATGAAGGCGGATTTAATTGTTGCATGTTGCAGCAATCATTCTAAAAATGTATAATTATAGTCGCAATATGCAACAATGAAACGAACACAATAAAAGACATGTTAGAAATGCATCGGGCTAACTCCTCCTAACCACCTCTTGAATTCCTGGTGTGTTACTCAGGTCCCATGGCTGCGGCAGTGCCAGTCTGCAATAAGCAGGGTCACATATTTCTGCGGAGATTGTAAAAAACAACAACATCGTTTTGCCATGTAGCCCACTCGGAAATATGTCTACTTTGGGTATTATTCCGTTTTTGTTTGGGTCAATATTAGATCGACTTAGGAAAACAACGACTACAACAGCTCTGTTAGACATATTTGAGGGAAAGCGATTCCCATCAAATGGAATTATGATCGTATGGCTTCTAATGTAATATCTTTCCCGTACACTTAAAGGCATCACTGGAACTTGTTCAACTTGTTGAAATAAAGCCAGGAAAACATTCACTGCGGGGTATAATCGGATGCATTTGTGCGTTTGAAAGCTCGTTTATCATCATGTGCCTGAACCCGCACTCTGACGTCGAGTAACAGGTGGTGAAAAAACAAGTCCGTCGAGAATCTATGTTTAATTTGGAAGAAAACTGGAACAAGATGCCATTATTTAGGTTTGGCAGACCCATCGGTTAATGTGTGCAGAAAATGAAAAACACTTCTGCCAGCAGATACATAGGTGAAGGCCTAGAGTATACCAAAATATGCGTCGTGGCAAACTGTCAACACAATAGAAATCATTTTTAGATACCTTTGCCGGAGTGTAGAGAGACAATTGCTGTCTTGATAGACGAATCCCTTTCTGTCCCGTCGACCAGTTGGATTTGTATTTAATAAAACCATTATAGCTGCACTACTGGAGGAAGTGTTCATATTGTAGTAGGTCCATTGTAAAATATATGAATTAACATTTAGCCTAGTTTCTTCTTGAAGAATAGTCCTGTCGTTGAAACGATGCGGCCGCTGCTGCTTGCTGTGTAGGCTACCTACTGTCCTAAACTCTGCCTCGGCGGTTCCTCCTCCTCCTCGGCCCCGTGTCTCCCCCGCCTCCTCGCCCCCGCTCCCCCCCCCCTTCAACGGCGCATGTGAGCTTTGCAAAAGAAAACAAAGGGAATCGTAGGCCTACTTAAGTTTCACAGCACGTCACGATTACACACTTGTTTTGAATCTTTCGATCCACACAGTGACACGTTATACTGAATTGATCACAGAATTTTTTTTGTTGGAACAGTTTTTATTTGTTTGAAGGTGAATGTTTTCACCTTCATTAAATCTTGAATTCAATATTGTTAGAGTACCATTATTATCATATTGTCCTAATGTAGTCATATGGTGATGATATCATTGGAATCTGAATTCGACAGTTGTGTATCTTATTCAATAGCAGATTTTCAACCACCAAAATATCCCTATTGAGATGCAAAATACACCAAGTATCGCTTGCTGAATTCATCAATCAATTATGACTCTAAACTGTTTTCCAAGCAATGCACTGCATGTCCAAATTGAATGGGTTCTCAGTGTAGTCGCTTCTGTTGAAGGAGGAATGATACTGTTGGAACGCAACTTGCAAACAATCCGGCCTATACAATGCTTCTTCATCACAAACAAATTATTTTATTAGCATTTGATGGCATGTGGCACTTTTTGGTAGAGAATACTGCCAACAAAGGCCAAAAGAGCCCCTGTACTTTTTGCTAGTTTTATCTATAATCATAATAATGATGCTTCTGTATCATTTTGTAAATATTAGCACATTACACAGCTTGAACCGTGTGTGCAGTTTCAGGCTAGTACACCTCGTAAATGCTTATTTTCATCAGAGCAGCTTGTCTGTTTATTCAGTCATACCCTCTGGGGTGTTTGTCAGAAGTCATACTACTCCAAATATATTTACAATTAAAAAAAAAGAAATATGTATATATGTGTGTGTGTGTGTGTGTGTGTGTGTGTGTGTGTGTGTGTGTGTGTGTGTGTGTGTGTGTGTGTGTGTGTGTGTGTGTGTGTGTGTGTGTGTGTGTGTGTGTGTGTGTGTGTGTGTGTGTGTGAGAGCCATTGCGTCACCAAGTGCTATCTCAAATTATGTGATATATATATAGACAGTAACAGCAAAAAAGGCTATACAGCAGCTAAAAATAATAGTCAGTGACTAAAAGTCAGTTTCATAAGTGTATCTGTGAGGAGTTCGCAATGTCCTCACATCTCACCAGGAAGCAGCGGTGGTGGGTGAATGACAGCTGTTAGAGAGTGAGTGAGTGAGTGAGTGAGTGAGTGAGTGAGTGAGTGAGTGAGTGAGTGAGTGAGTGAGTGAGTGAGTGAGTGAGAGAGTGAGAGAGTCACTTTTTTAAAAAACTATTTTCAAGGTTTTCTCAATTAAGCAATAAACAACTATGAAAACATTGTTAGAATTCAAATTAGCAGAAAGATTAGTACAACTTTAAAATAGAAGGGCAGTAAAAATGTCCTATATTGGCCTAATATCAAAGCCTTAATAGGAGAAGACAAAATTAAAATGTGAATTAAATATATAATCCCATAATTGAATGAGAAAATACAATTAAGAACATGCTAAAGGTTTTCAAAAGATGGCCTGAATATTAATTCGACAAAAATAGGGTTTCAGTAAGTAAAAACTTGCGTCTGGAAAATGATGAAGAAGTAGAATAGTATTACTTATACAAAACATCTGCGATCCACTGTCCACTGGTATATGTGTCAATACATTTTGTCCAGCAGATGGCGCCTCAGGCCTGCATATAGTGCCGCTACTCGCAGACACTTCAGAACGCGTCATTGATGTGATTGGAAGATTGATTGAAGATCTATTGATTGCACTGGTCTAATTTTAACAACACTCGTAAATTGCATTTATTTAACTAGTCCTACTGTCCGCGATAGCTATACCCAGACATGTAGCTAACCTAGATCAACTGTAGGTTTGCATAATTCAGTAGCTATTCGGACCCCACCCGAGACTTTCACATTCATTTCTCGAAGATGAACCTTCTAGTGATGTAATGATCGTGTATGTAAATTGGCCGACGCGCCTCAACCAGACCGAACAAGTTTGGGTCAGTTCAATCCGGAGATTCGGCACGCTGCGATGAGCCACACGCGAGGTCTTCTGTGTCATGTTGTTGTTATAAGCGGTCCTTGAGTTCAAGTTACATCCTTTGATATCCAAAAGACATCTCAATTAAAAAAACGATTTATTAAGAAAAACGACACAATCCGGTTAACTGAATATTGTATGTGCCTAGCCTATGAAAAAAAAAGTGACTGCCTCGGTAGTTGACATGTTTGTTATTGTTTAGAGCAAATCTGTGCCTCTAGTTTCTAGAACAAGCAAATACTTTGTAACGCGAATTAAATGTCACTTATCCCTTGCATTGTTATCATCAGTGTAGTCGTATATAAACTCTGTTGCGCAAAAATGATTCTATCTTGTGCCCGAAAATAAATGGATAATGCAAAACCTTACTACTTGATTAATGGATGTTTTCAGCATCGCAGTACATTATATGAATGCAGAGGGGGATATAAAGGTGTCGGGGATATAAACGTGTCGGACACATACGGAACATTTACATTGTTGCTAGGTAAACTACCACACGCCCTCCCTGCATGACTTTTCTAGGTTGTCTTGCGTCTCAAATCCAGTATTTTTCCATCAAGTAGCGTATGAATCACGTGATGTTAGAAAAAAACCGCTGTCATGTTTGCATCCTCTGTTGACATGTTTATAAAGTCGCACAAGTATTTGAAAGGACGCAGAGTCGAGCGTGTGTGCATTTCAGTCACAGCATTTATCAAGTGAAATCGCGACAATTCCCTGTGCACTTTAAAAGGCGTCGCGAGACATTATTCTCCTGGAGGTCGTTTTTCTAACCTCGTGCGTTCATGATCAGCTAGCCACGCCCACTCGTGGCTGGTGGAAAATTACCAGCTTATAGGCAACAGGACAACGGTTCGCGATTGTGTATATAGATCATGTTTTCAATAATGACACCTTACCGAGCAGTTGGAAGCTCTTCCTGATATGTCATTAACTATCCGTAACAAGCCAGAATGATATTATGCATTAAATGAATAGCATTTTGCCTGCCATGTCAGGTCATCACTATGTAGATATTTAAGAAAAATAACGAAAACATGCTGTAAAAGGAAATCTGGTTGGCAAAAAGGTAGAAACAAGGTAATACTGTGACAACTCTTTCCTGACTGTAAACGAGGAGTCCATTCTGCATGGAGTCTGCCCTCTTTTTCTCTCCACGGGCGTAGTGGTGGCGTGGGCGCTTGGGCGAACTGAATTAGACCGACAGCTAAATGGTCCAATGGGATCACGACTAGGAAGTCCCTGGCGTAGACGACACCAATCGCAATGGAGTGTGGGTGTTGCTTCAGTCCAAACTTTGCGCGGCGCCATGGGCTGAAAGCTAAACCGAGATGGAATCTCCCAGTCTGAACCGGTTTCAACCGGTTACGAGTTAGTTGCTTGAGAGAGGAGAGGAGGCGCAGGGACACCATCACCACACCGCCCCGCTGCAACATTATTTAAGTAAATACTTAATTTGTCCGTCAATGATTATTTTATTCAGGATAATGTGTTGGGATAGACATTCTGTGGGATGCCTGGATGCTAGTTGAGGATTTTTCATCCCTGGCTCTTATCCTCCAGACATCACTCACTGCTGGGACTGGACACAGACACCGTTGCAGATAGTGTTTTTTATTTGCAGTGATACACAGTGTTTATATATAAAGTATACTTGTAACTTATTTGGCAAAAGTCGCTCTTTCAGCCAGAGCCTGGGACTTTAGGGTAGGTAACGTGGTTGCAATGTGACGATTCTGTACGTATTTTAGTTACATTGAAAGAGGAAGGCTTCAGAGTGCATTAGCGTGATTAAGGAATAATAATCCAGGTAGTTCTGATGTGCTAAAATATGAATTAACCTAACAGCACCAATGTCATGTGCCAGTGTCTGCTGATTGCTGACCAGCTAGCACTGGCTCAATGCATAGTTAGTTACACTTTCGAAATCGGATGGTCGACTACTGTCCACTAATTGACCAAACAGTGCAGCACCAGTGTGTACCTGTGAATCACGGCTCTGCCGCTGAACGGTGAAACCAGCACTGGCTCTCCAAGAAATCACTTGTTTGAGAGGATGTCAAGTTGATGTTACTGGGCACTTTGCGTCAACTTTCTGCTTACAATCTGACCCAAAGGGCTGTAATCCCAAAGAAAGGGGATATTTAGTAATCGGTTTTGTTACGTAATGTCTAAAGTGTAGGCCGGTGTAGCGTTAAACAACAGTTTAATTGGGGTGGCTTGTAATGTTGGACCTCCTCGTCGTGCCCTCCCGCCCCTCGCTTTGTGAAGGGGGAGTGGTCGCAGCTCTGTCAAGGTTAGAGTGATGGTCCAAGGGAGGACCACCTGTAAACCGCAGCCTCTCACCACCAATGAACTGTCAACCGTTTGCAATTGTGAAACGGTGATCGTATAACGTTATACGTAACGCTGACATGCGTGAATACGGTTTTCGTTATGGGTTTGCAACTAAGGATGTTTATAAGATGTGGGCTTTCCCTTGTGCGGATGTAAACAATGTGACGTATGCGTTTGTTACACACATGTGGTTTGCTTGATACGCCAATTAATTGCTGATCGATTGATCCAATAAATTGTAAATAAATGTAGTTACGAGTTGCGAGATCATTTAGTACAAATATTTACCGCTGTTTGTTTAGGTGGGAGCATAAACTCGCTTTGTTGCTAGATTGTTATGTGTTTAAGCAGGTCAAGACCCTATTACACCTGTTCTTGTTGCCCTTGCCAGGGTAAGGGATTCACTTTAAAGTGGAATCCTAAAATGTACATACGCGATTACAATGCATACATATTGATATTGTATTTAACATGACTTGGAGGTTGAATTGTTTTGATCTCCAATATGAAAACATATTTTTCAGAGCTCTATGCCAGCAATAATGACAATGTTGGCAGACCATGCAGCACAGCAGCTGCTGGACTTTAACCAGAAACTGGACATCAACCTGTTGGATAATGTAGTAAACTGTTTATATCATGGAGTGGGACCACAGGTAGGTAACAAATTGTATTTTTGCTACATTACATAGCATTTTGTATTACATTTTGGATGACATTTAAAATTGTATTGAGGGAATGTTAAGCATTGTTGTACAAATATATCAAGTCCGAAACATGTCACCTACTAAGTGGTACAATAGCATTAAGATAGCATTAACAGTAGTTTGTAAATGCTGTGTTTCTTCTGCACCTGTAAAATGTACCTGTTTACCACCTGGGATATTTGATCCTCAGGACTTTATTCTAAATGCAACACTCTACTGTTATCTATTCCAACGCAGCAAAGAATGGCACAAGAAGTGTTGACACATTTGAAAGAGCACCCGGATGCCTGGACCCGCGTCGACACCATACTGGAATTCTCCCAGAATATGAACACCAAAGTAAGTGTACTGTGGCTCACATGGCACTGGTGCAGGGGGGCAGGCGTAGCCGCTGTTGACATCCCTTCTTTATCACATTTGAAGGAACAACAAGAACACAAATCCAATTCAGATATTTTTGAGGAACGCCCTTTGGGTGCGTTGTGAGTTGTGCAGGTCCCATTTGATATATCGCACACAGTCCATGACTTATCAGCATGGGTGCAGGCGTCACTGGGAACAACACCACTGGTCCTGGCAGTGTCTTGCTTTCCATTCTTTTCGGAGCCTACCCCAGGACACTGGGACACAGTTGGTGACAGTGGACCTGTGGCACTGTCACCTCTTCGACTATAGATATAATTTGCATTCAAATGAGGCCATATAGCCTCTCCACCTTTTGATCAAAAATAAGGATTACACCTTGAACCCTTTTTTAAAAACATGACCCTGTCTGTTAAAAGGTCCTCTTACGACTCAACAGCCTCTGCTCCCCTGCTCTTTTCCCTTGTTAGCTTGTGACCCAGAGGCCCTCCGTGGAGAGCCATGTCGTTGCTGCCCCCACTTTGCACCACTGAAGTGCATCACTTGTATGCACTTCATATCCAGCAAGTCATGCTGGATTTTGTATACCATTAGACCACCTGTTCTTGCTCAAAATTAGGGACTCTCCTTGGCCAATTCTTATCACTTTCTATTATCATGGTCTTGTAGGCATAATTTAACATCATGGACATGACAAAATATTCACAGGGTTTCCGTCTGTGCTCGAAAACCTTGAAATGAACAAAAACATTTTCCAGTCCTGTAAACCAATACAAATTTTTAAATGAAAACCAAATCATGCAAATTGGGTATAAAAACATCCAATAATATCAGCCACATTGAGGGAGAATTGGGAAATCTGTTTTTGCGTGTAAGAATGCATTTGTTACCAGGTAATTGTGCTGGAAAATGAGTTGGTTAATCCAGGGCATTTCCTTTATGACTATAAACAAGGGTCGCATTGCTTGCCCATTCAATGGCTTTTAACACTGCATTCAATACTAACTTCTATCAAAATAGCATATGATTTTTTCCCAATTTGTTACAAGCCAAAGATGAGGGCATTAAACGGAGAAGAGAAAACAGCCTTGAATTGTTATTGAGTTTAAAAGCAAAAAGGTACGAAGCCAAAAATTTAAAAACTTTTGGGATAACAGTTGACGTTTTCATAAGCCATCATTTCAGTCATGATAACATGCCAATGTATTGACTTGAAAGTTGTGACTTTTTTGATATTAATCACAATGTTCCATTATGTTTAAGGCCTGTAATAGGACGAAACGGGGTGTGTCTTCCTGTGCACCTTGACACAGCTAGGCTTTGACGGCAGGCCTCCACAAGGTCTACCCTTTTTTAAATTCCCTTTGACTGAATTCTGTTCATCCGTTTCTGTTGCATCTGTTACACTGGACAGAGGGAAGGCACAGGCTTGCAGTCAGGCGGCTCGGTTGAAGATGATGTCTTTTAAGGACCTAGATTCTCTGATTGGTTTTCAACTGTAGGGATCATGGCTCTGTCACCAACCCTCTTCCTTTTTTGTGTTTCCTCCTTGTTCGTCCTCCTTCATGTCTCCAAAAAGTCTTTAAGAAAGTCCTAAGTGGCAGGACCTTGGCTGTTTTTTCTGCTGATAACGTCATTCTAGTGCTTGTGTTTTTTGAGTGTCTCTTCTGGTTTAGTTAGCTGAAACAAAACAATAATTTCAGGATGGTCTGTGGCACCTGCTATTGTGTGCCCTTATTGCTGTAAACCTGCAATCTGGAGTTAATGCATGCCTGGTGTCACCTCTTTGGTTGTTTTGGTCTTGCAAATAGGATTATTTACTTTTTTACTGCTACAGTGTTATTGTCTTATAAGGTCATATATATATATATATATATATATATATATATGTGTGTGTGTGTGTGTGTGTGTGTGTATATATATATATATATATATATATATATATATAGAATCAAGTAATCATTGGATGGGATGTAGGTGTATTGGTGTTATCTGCTGTTCATCAATGACCCAATTGATTTACCTAATTCATCAAACAAGATGTTTTACAATGTGGATTGTAAAACAATCACATCAATTATTTACCATCTCCACGTGCAGAAATCACCCGACAAGCCGGGCATAAAACGGCCATGTCTTGAAAGACATTTTCAACATATCACATTAGTTCCTGTTGTGGATTATGATGTTGAATGTATCCCTCGCTCTTTCCTCCCGAACCTCTCTCCCCAGCCTCAACCTCTTCTAATGCATGCCACTTGTTGTTTCCAAAACATCGCACTCCTGAACCGATGATGATCCCTACAGTTGAAACTGTCAATCGTAACCATAGACCTTTTGATAGCATAAGTGGCTCCAAACAAAATAAGGAATTTAACCAAGCAAAGTTGTGCGGTTGTTCTCAGCGTGCCGAGGAGTTAACATAGGGCTCAACCTGTGGTGGGTCTTGCTGTTCCCTATGAGACACACCAGTTAAAGGGTACAACAGGACTTTCTCATTTAGTGTCACCGTGTGTTATGGCTGAATCGGTGTGAATAATAAATATGTGACGTTTATTCCCTGATGCTTTGTGAATTGGCACTGGGTTTAGAACCTTTTTAATACTACGTATGTATATATATTTGTAAATAAATATACACCAGCAGGTCATAGCAGTGCCTCCTGGACCTCTGTTCTCCGTTGCTTTCTGGTGTGACACTCGGAGAAACAGCAGGACTTCTGCAGCGTTCAAACCTAATGCCTGTTGAGACCGAAGAGACAAGGCTGATCTTAGTCTATATTTTTCATATCGCCGACATCCCCAATGAATAAACCCTAAATCACACGGCAGTTTAAGGAATGTCAGACAGACGCATGTTTGCCATTGCTTTGGTCGGCAGAAGCCATCCTTCATAAGTTTTCCTGAAGCGTCTGTGTTGTGCGGTGGCACGGTGGATTTCCTGTGTACATTGTACGGCACATGGGCAGTGAGTTTGTTGACATCCTGTGTCACGTTTTGGATGAACACAGCTGTTTTAGGGTCACTTGTTTGATAGTCAAATGAATGGGCTGGATTGAGTCTGCAGGCCAAAGCACCTGGGGGTTTGAGCTACACATTTATTCATGATAGATGTCCACCGCAGAGAAGGTAAGCGTCTGGGTGCCACTCACTAGACCACAACTTGTTTTTTGAGCGTTTCTTTGGGGATGTTCGCAATAGGAAAAAAATATAATTAAAGCAGTCTTACTCTTTTAAAGAGAGGAGGAGGGAAGCAAAATGTTTTCTTACGCTACTATGTGCATGAAAGATGTCCCTTATAGCCCACTTGTCAGGGGTTCTTGCATTCAACATGTACACTGCTTGTTTATTGACCTCTGTCGTAACAGCCGTAGCCCTAACGCCGCCTTCTCCTTTCAGTACTATGCTCTTCAAATTCTGGAAACGGTTATCAAAACAAGGTGGAAAATTCTGCCCAGGAATCAATGTGAAGGTAAGTTCAATTTGGTCTCAGAGTTATTTACTGCTGGTGCCTCGTTTTCTCGAAATCCACCCTCCCAGAATTCAAGACGTGGTGCCCTCATCTGTGACCGTGGTGACTTGTGGTTACCAAGTCGAGCAGTTTCCACCATTTGAGAATGCAGTTTTTGCTGTTTTTTTTGTTGCTGGCTCTGACTGACAATTAGAAAATGACTTCAGTGAGAGGGTGAACCAGTAAAGCAAGCTAAGGCGGTCTAGATTTTAATTGTGATGTCATGCCGAAGAAATCACTGCTATTATAGGCTTTCGAGTGTGTTGGATTAATTGAAAACATTAACATGAATTATCTTAACATTCACACAGTAACTGATCATGAGATTGACCATTTAGTCATTTAGACATTCTTTGCTTATACAAATGAGGAAATGACAACGCAAAACCATTGTGCAAAGAAGCTCTTTTCATAAAGGGAAATTGCCCCTTGCACAACAAAAAACAAAACGATGAATGCATACACCATGATGGTGTAAAATGTGACCTTGTTTTTATTTTTATTGTGATATTGCTGTTGGTTATTACAGCATTGATTTTCAACTTTGTTGCCACCTGCTGTTCAAAACAATCAGTGCAGAGGGACCCTTAAGAATGTGGGGCAGTTTAGTTGATAATCTTACGCTTTAATCTAAATCTATAATCGTTCTACCCCCATATTTCTAGTTCTTTAATTTCCGTAATAATTCTGCTAAACCTCTACTTTCCTCATTGACCCAAGACTTCCCCACTTCTGACCGTAGATGCCTGACTTTTGTTCAAGTGGCAAACCCAGTGCAGGGTGACCGGCAAGTATGTCTTTCCCCCCTTTGTGTCAAAGAGAATTGCTTCCGGCTCCGCCCATCACACCCTTCCACATAACACTCACAAATGTCACTTCTGCAGACAGCATCTCAAGCAGAGAAAAGACAAGGTGGTGATAGGTGGAGGTACCTGCTCCTAATAAGCCCACATTCAGGAGAATGGCATGCCAACTTCCACTGAATGGCCCTGCAATTTTATTTGGTTTTGCCCACCATGGCAGAAACTCTAGCGGCGGTTGCACACTACATCCATGCCTATCCCTACTGGGTTTTCGGCACCTGGAGACTGGAGTTAATGCCATTGAGCAGAGCACCTCTTCTAAACCAGTGGAAAGTACTGGGCTAGGATGGGTTAGTTTCAGCTGAGCTACCAGCCATTAGCCTTTGGTAGGACCACTAAGATAGGAAGGCTCCACGCCACCGGGTCATGTCAGTGGTACCATAAGGGGGGTGTATTTGTACCCTCACCCAGACCACTCAACGGCGGCTCTCTTGTGGTACTTTTCTGTTTCCATGCAGGTATTAAAAAGTACGTTGTGGGTCTCATTATCAAGACCTCGTCGGACGCGACTAATGTAGAGGTGAGTCAAGGAGTTCAAAGAGCCTTCCGGTAGTAGTCACTGGTCGAACATGAATCTCTTTTTTTTTTATACTTGTGGTCCACGGGCTGCAAAGATAAATAAATTAATCGATAAATTGATGGACAGAAACTTTACCAAATCTTAATTTGATAATATATGTTGGTAGTACAAATAAAAGACATTTGCCTAATGCTGCAGAAATTCTAGATTATTATAATTACGGTACTTTACATATTTTGGCTGGCCGTCAGATAATCGACCAGGAAAATAATAGTTAGTTGCAGCCCCTCTGTATGTGCTTAACTGTTTTGGATTATGCATTATTGTTGATCAGGAATTTTGTCAGAATGATTATGGTTATGTTTGCGTGCTATTTTCCAGCGCTTTTGATTAGTCTGGTGGAGAAAAACAGTTGAGACAGCCGATTAATGTTTCTGGACATTTCTAACTAATGTTATCTTTCTTTTCCAGAAGGAAAAAGTGTATATCGGGAAGTTGAATATGATCCTCGTTCAGGTGAGGCACGGTTGTTCTTTGAGTGATCTTAAGGCTGTATTAATATTTTAAAATATCTCTGCTTTCTTATAATAGGATTTAGAGAATTGCTACTGGCTCTCAAAGAACAAGAACAAGTCATCTTGTTCTTTGTCTGGTCAGGTAGCTCCCAATTACTGTGCTCCAAATTGTTTAGAAAGAGGACTTTGCTATAAAGACAGATGGGCAGACTTGACTGCAAATTCTATCCACACAAATTTAATTTTGTTCACTTGAATGAATTCAATTGTGTGTGTGTGTGTGTGTGTGTGTGTGTGTGTGTGTGTGTGTGTGTGTGTGTGTGTGTGACTCTGCAATAATGCTAATAAGAAAAAGCTAACTTTGCACCCCCTGGCACATTCCAGATTACACTCACCTACTCAGCGGTGCTAGCCAGTGTCTGTAGCACATTTGTGTGTGTAGACTTGCAGTGCATTTCCATTGTTAAACAAATGTCAACGATTGAATCTGGGGCAGCGCTCGAGGCGTAAACCTTACGTCACTGCTCCTGGTAGATCTTGAAGCAGGAGTGGCCCAAGCACTGGCCCACCTTCATCAGTGACATCGTGGGCGCGAGTCGCACAAGCGAGAGCCTGTGTCAGAACAACATGATCATCCTCAAGCTGCTCAGCGAGGAGGTGTTTGACTTCTCCAGCGGACAGATGACCCAGGTCAAGGCAAAGCACCTCAAGGACAGGTCAGTAAACTGAAACCCACCGGACACAGACCCGCCTGACCTATGATCGCTCAGAGCCACACCCCTGTGTACTGTCACCCACCGGCCACAGACCACCCTGACCTATGACCTCTGAGCCACACCCCCGTGTACTGAAACCCACCGGCCACAGACCACCCTGACCTATGACCTCTGAGCCACACCCCCATCTTGCGGGTCTGTGGAAGTTCATCTGGGCGGCAGTAGCCCCGGAGGTGGAGCGGGTTGGCTGGTAACAGCAAGGTTGCTAGTTCAAACCTCCTAGCTGAGTGTCGAGGTGTCCCTGAGCGAGGCACCTGACCTGACCCTAACTGCCCCCCACGAGCTGGCTGATGCCTTTGCATGGCTGACTCCGCCGTCGGTGTGTGAATGTTTGTATGAATGGGTGATTGTGAGGCAATATTGTAAAGTGCTTTGGGTGGCCACTGGTTACAGAATAAGCGCTATATAAATGCAGTCCATTTACCGTTTACCATCTGTTCAGGCGGGATTCGTACGTAAATTAAAACTTATTATCTAGCGTGTCTTGGGGACCATCAAACATACAAAATGCCTCGCTGTGTAAGGATCTGCTTTCTAGACATTAAAAATCATTACTGGCCTACTGAAGAACATGGGCATGATGTTCATCTCACATACACTGTGAACTGATCCTCTCAAGCCCTGCATAAAATTGGCCTTCTCTGTCGGTCATAGAACAATAACTCCTTTCATCTTCCCCTTTTATTCTTATGGAAATTGATTTCTGACCTGTTTGTTATTGTTGGGTTTCTTTCAGCATGTGCAACGAATTCTCCCAGATTTTCCAGCTTTGCCAGTTTGTCATGGTATGTAGATGCACCTCTCCCATGGCGCTCGTTATTTTGTGTGGAATTGTCCTCCCTTTCATATTTCTGCATATTTGGATTTCAACTCCTTGTGCTGCTCTCCCCCTCCCAGGAGAATTCCCAGAATGCACCCTTGGTGCACGCAACCCTGGAGACCTTGCTACGGTTCCTCAACTGGATTCCACTGGGTTACATCTTTGAAACTAAACTCATTAGCACACTGGTGTATAAGGTAGGCCCATATCAAATGTGTTTATTTTTTAATTATTGTTAAAAAAAATAAACTGGAAAATGAAGTGAATACATTTGTTTATTCCCTGTGCATTTTAAATAAATAAATAAAGACACAGTTTCAGACGGGATTCCTCATGAGATTTTCCTGGGGAATGAGCTTCTGGCTGTTTTCTGACCGGTAGCTTGACAGGCAGATATATTATAACATCCGGATGCCAGGCAGAGCTAACCTGGCCGGCTAGTGAAGTGATAATACCACTTTGTATTCTCACTTCATTTAAATAACGATCCCGACGGCAAGAATCAACTGACGAACACAGAACGGTTGTGTTAATGCGTGGCCCTTGCCTCCCGTCAGTTCCTGAACGTGCCCATGTTCCGCAACGTGACGCTGAAGTGCCTGACGGAGATCGCAGGCGTGAGCGTCAGCCAGTACGAAGAGCAGTTCGTCACCCTCTTCACGCTGACCATGTGTCAGCTCAAACAGGTAAGACCTATACAGTGTCTCATCCCTTTAATGGCCTCTTCCCGGGACACTAGGAGAGTATCAGAGCAAGCGGGGCAGGATAGTGTCCTGGTGGCATCGGTGCTCGTCTTCCATTCGAAACGTTACACTGTTCGATCCCAAATGTCAACAGCCTTCTTGTAGAGCCATATTCGCTAACTCCTTGCTCCTCAATGCCTGCATCTCAATTCAATACAAGACACTATGGTTCGATGGTATTTAGGAGGTCCCAAATGACTTGAAGGTGATCCGGAAGATCCCAAACGACGAGGAGCCAGTGTTGACCGTCGGTCTGTTTCCTTCTCCGTTCAGATGCTGCCCCTGAACACCAACATTCGGCTGGCCTACGCCAACGGGAAGGACGACGAGCAGAACTTCATCCAGAACCTCAGCCTGTTCCTCTGCACCTTCCTGAAGGAGCACGGCCAGCTGGTGGAGAAGAGGCTGAACCTGCGGGAGACGCTGATGGAGGTGAGGCCGCGCCGCTGCCTCTAAATAGTCCCTTTACCCCCGCCTGTTGTCAAGGACGGCTAGACGATCTCCGAGCTGTTGTCCACTAACTGCAACATTAACATATTAAGGGGGAAAACTGTCGAATGGGTTTGATAAATATGCAGTCTTCCCAGCACTTATCGGGGTACATTGTTAAGCATGATTCATTGCCGTTGTTATTTTTTAAGTGGCTGGTTATATCTCATCTTGGTCTCCCCCAGGGGGGCTGTAGTCTCTTGTATTTATTATTTATTTATTACTTTGTTTGTTAAGTGATTTGCTCTGGTAATGGCATCCTCATTGGAGGTCTTGATGGCGGGCTCTATTTTTTAGATTTAGCACTATTTGAATCACTATTTGCATTACTTGCCACCCTCTCATCGCAGGCCCTGCACTACATGCTGCTGGTGTCTGAGGTAGAGGAGACGGAGATCTTCAAGATCTGCCTGGAGTACTGGAACCACCTGGCGGCAGAGCTGTACCGCGAGAGCCCCTTCTCCACCTCCACCTCGCCCCTGCTCTCCGGCAACCAGCACTTTGACGTGCCGCCCCGCAGACAGCTCTACCTGCCCGTGCTCTCCAAGGTAGCGGGGGTTCAGTGTGATGGGGCAGGTGTGGGATGGGGTGTGTGTGATAGGAAGGTTGGGGCGGGTGCATGTGCGTGGGATATCAGATCGTCTACTATATCAAACAGAGACGCTTTAAGTAATTTGTAAAGGATTGTTAAACACTCCATGCTGTGTACTTTTGCCCTTTACTTTTTTGGTCCTTTCCGCTTCCTTATCAGGAAGGCTCAGGAAGTGGTCCCACTCAGGAGGGCTGGCAGGCAAGCCGCTGCCCATACTGAGGTGATGATTACAGACAGTCTCGTACGGCCGAGCGTGTTATGACAAATGACTCCATCAGCGCCTGGAGGCGTGGTCGCTCCCAGAGCCAGCCCTTCCCAACAGATTTTTATTTAAAAAAAAAATGTATATGATTTTTAACGGTTGCTCCAGTAACTTAACGTATGATAAGTCACGTGGTGACATATTGCAAATGGAAAAGGAAGAGGGGGAGACTAAATTGCGGTGGACACGCCCTTACCGAGAAGGTTCAACACCCATTGTCCCCAGTGAGGGGACAGCAGGCTGTGTGTGTGTGTAGGGGGGCCTGACCAGGTGCTCTGCCCCCTGCTCCAGGTGCGCCTGCTGATGGTGAGCCGCATGGCCAAGCCGGAGGAGGTGCTGGTGGTGGAGAACGACCAGGGCGAGGTGGTGCGGGAGTTCATGAAGGACACGGACTCCATCAACCTCTACAAGAACATGAGGGAGACGCTGGGTACGGCCGCGCCTTCCCTCACCACTCGCTCTCTTCCTTGGCTTTTTCCTTTTTAAAGACTACATGAGGGAATAATCCAAGACATTTGGGAGTCGCAGCACAAAGTACAAGACGGTAGTGGATTCAGAAGTAAAAGTTTAAAAAAAAGCATACTATCAAAAATGATGGAAACAAACCCTTACCCTATAATATGTCTCCATAGAATGACTGCTCTAATGGTTATAAACAGTCTCCTTTATACCCCGTGCTCAAGTATAGTCTGCAGAACCACTTCATTCCCGCTGGCATGCCACACCTGTAATCTACCAAAGCATAAATCGTTTACGCGGGCTTAATCTCAATGGGGGGGCGGTACTAATCTTCCTTTACTTAACCCACTCACCCGTCCATGACCCCGCAGTGTACCTGACCCATCTGGACTACGCCGACACGGAGCGCATCATGACTGAGAAGCTCCACAACCAGGTGAACGGCACCGAGTGGTCCTGGAAGAACCTGAATACGCTGTGCTGGGCAATCGGCTCCATCAGCGGCGCCATGCACGAGGAGGACGAGAAGAGGTTCCTGGTCACCGTCATCAAGGTGCGTACGCCACCGTTGTAGCCAAACCACTAGACTGTGGGCCAGGGTTTGTTCCATAACACCGTTCCTGGGGTTCTGAACCCTTTTCAGCCTGAGGCCCACTTCCCTGTTCCTAGAACGTGTTCGAGACCCACAGCCGACCGAACTCTCAGTATTTCAGAACCCAGCTGTAACTAAGGAGTGATTCCAGGATTATTAATGACATGCCCACATGAGAATTACACTGTGCACAGCCAGTATTCTTTCAGCATGGATTCATTGTGAAAAGCTCATGCTTTTTAATTGCCCCTGCACGAGGAATATTCAGTTTGTCTCTGCATGGGGCCCTTGCCTTCGGCAGACTTACCAGGAAAACAACCACATTTCCCTAATTTGACTAATAGATGTGACACATAAATAACACACACCACAAAGTTCAGCAGAGTGCAGACGGTTCTCGGGTCAAACGGGGGAGTCTCTCTCACTGGGTCGATATGAGACGATATTCTGTTGCACCAGCGATAACACTCAAGCGGCGGGGTGTGATATGTTCGTGACGCACTCTCTGCCTCCAGGATCTGCTGGGTCTTTGTGAGCAGAAGAGGGGCAAGGACAACAAGGCCATCATAGCCTCCAACATCATGTACATCGTGGGCCAGTACCCCCGCTTCCTCCGGGCCCACTGGAAGTTCCTGAAGACGGTGGTGAACAAGCTCTTTGAGTTCATGCATGGTGAGTGCAGCTGGACAGCACCGGGGGCTAGCACGGATAGCACTAACACTAGATAGGACACTGTGTGGACCTATAAGCTACCGTGTTCCAGAGAGGTTAATAAAGCATTGACAAACTGATGGGGTTTATGGATTAGGCCTACTATACTCTTAACTTACATCCTCACTCCTGCTACTGAGGCCTAAAAAAAAAAAAGTTTGGTTCCTGTTGGTTGTCAGTTGAGGTCATGCGTAAGTAGGGAATTTATTTTAGTTTTTTATTTTAGTTTTTCCAGCGGCAGTGAATGATAGGTAGGTTGTTTTCATTTAGAAACGAGAAAATTCGCTCAACCTTGTATAGAATGAAGAGGTGCTGTACCAAAACGTAATTATAGTTTGCATTAAAAAAATATATATGTATTTTTTTTTAAAGCTCATAACATAATTTGGGTCGCACATAAATTGACAGGGTCGGTCGGAAACCGGAACCAAACAATTTTTTATTTTAGGCCTGATTGTGAAAGGGGCATCAGATGAACATATGCTGTCTCCACTTCCTAATTTGGAGTTTTTGGTCATCGTTTGCCTTAGCAACTTCATGGAAGTCACCTCATGCATTTGTATGTGTGCGTGTGTGTGCTGATTCAGTGTGCTCAGCAATACCTCACCCGTCTCTCTCGCTCTCTCTCTCTCTCTCTCTCTCTCTCTCTCCGCCAGAGACCCATGACGGTGTGCAGGACATGGCGTGCGACACTTTCATCAAGATCGCCCAGAAGTGCCGGCGCCATTTTGTCCAGGTGCAGGTGGGAGAGGTGATGCCCTTCATCGACGAGATCCTCAGCAACATCAATACCATCATCTGTGACCTGCAGCCGCAGCAGGTACTACACACACTGCTGCTGAGGTGTGTGGGAGGTGCACTGGGTTGATTTGTCCGTGCGCAGGAATCCAAATATATACATGGATATATAAAACATATTTGCAGTGGTGCTAGTATTCCATCAGTGGCGCTGTTCCACTGATGCATGTAGGGGAAACGCTAAAACATGTTTAAGTTCAACCTGGAAACTAATCTTCATGTCCCCAAATGTCCTTTTTCATAGTATTGTAACACAATCCAACAAATTTAGATTATTTGAATAAGATACGTGATCTGTTTTGTATCATTGAAACATCTGTGGTAATCAGATGCGTAGTATGTTTTCCTATCGATGTGTTTCCGTCATAGAACCCAGATCAAGAGGGTACATCTTTTTTAGCTTCCAGCCACCTCACTAAAGCAGTCTAGTGTGTCTCTTTAAAGATGTCCAGACAGCCTGTGACTCTTCCTTCACCTAATGCATGCATTTCTTGTGTCCCCAGGTTCACACCTTTTACGAGGCTGTGGGCTATATGATTGGGGCCCAGACGGACCAGGCGGTCCAGGAGCACCTGATAGAGAAGTACATGATGCTGCCCAACCAGGTGTGGGACAGCATCATCCAGCAGGCCACTAAGGTACCTCCAGCACGCCCGTTGATCCTCAAACCACACTGCGGTCGGATTTGTTCTTTGTGATGTTACATTTGATTAACAATCATTTTTGGAGTAGTCTCATCTGTTAATTATAATTTTTATTTTTTTTATTTGAGGGGGTGTGTCTGCTGTGTTTAGTTAATTAGGTGGTTCTCAAAGTTCTTGCCACCCACCCCCTTTATCATAATATTACTAAAATTTAATTAATGAACTTCTCAATCAGCATAGTGATGCATTTCAAATACAGCAGGCGCTTATTTACAGAACAGCATTTCCCCAGACAAATAATTTCCTCAATGTATTGCACATGAGCTCTTAAAAGACAGTCCCTCACCTCGTCACCATGCAGAGCTGTGCTCACCTGCCCCCCCCCCCCCCCCTCCTCTGCAGAACGTGGACATCCTGAAGGACCCAGAGACGGTGAAGCAGCTGGGCAGCATCCTGAAGACCAACGTGCGCGCCTGCAAGGCGGTGGGCCACCCCTTCGTCATCCAGCTGGGCCGCATCTACCTGGACATGCTCAACGTCTACAAGTGCCTCAGCGAGAACATCTCTGCGGCCATCCAGACCAACGGTGGGTGGGGGCCCGTGGGTGGGGGCCCGTGGGGGGGGGCCCGTGTGGCGCTCGGGTTCAGGGTTGGTTTGGTTAAAGGGAACCTGTATTTGGACATGGTATAATTATTGGAATGTTTTTGTGTGTGCGTGTGTGTTCAGGATTCATCTTTGAGTTGAGCGGGGAAACCTTTAATGGTCTTTCTGACTATTTATTTGATTCAATGTTTTCCTATTTACCGATGCATTTCAACAGTGTTTCCGCTCTGCTTTTGAGGCTGTAAAGTCTTTTTTGAAGAATGTGACCAGAGTCGGTGCTCATCAATGTCCCTTGCAGGTGAGATGGTAACCAAGCAACCCTTGATCCGGAGCATGCGGACGGTGAAACGAGAGACGCTCAAACTGATTTCAGGCTGGGTCAGCCGATCCAACGATCCACAGATGGTGAGCAACAGCAGTGCAGCTCTGTGCTTGAGTACACTTGACCTCGACAATGACCAACCTCTAGAATCATCTGAATCCGCTGATGGCAATAAGAAGTATACTTAAAGTAATAAGAATGCACTTTTAGTTATCCTGAATCTCTTTTTCGTTTCACTTCATGATTTAGACACTTTATTTTGCCTGAGCTGTTGTCAGAGGCTGGGCCAGGTCAGGAAGTGAATTGTTAGAATTGTACCCCCTTGCTTCTACCTACATTTATTTATTTTTTAAACAGGAATCATTTTTTAAACATTAAACAACAGCGAGAGCCCAGAGGCTAAAAGACACTTCAAAGGCAGAATCCAATCCCTCACTATGGGAATCGCCATGCTGTTAGTCCCATGGAATCCATCATCATATCTGTGCTTCCAGTCCTGCCAACAAGACATCGGTCGGCTCAGAGAGAGAACATGCAGCGCCGAGCCCCACCTGACACCAGTCATTAGTTTCCGCAGAAAATCAAATCTCAGAATTATTATGTCCTTGAGTGGGCAGGGACTCGACAGTGTCGACCGGTGAAGGCTCAGAGGTACCCCGTGCCAGGTGGCGCCCGTCCCTGACCACATCCGCCCCCTCCCCACCAGGTGGGGGAGAACTTTGTGCCGCCGCTGCTGGACGCCGTGCTCATCGACTACCAGCGCAACGTGCCGGCGGCCCGGGAGCCCGAGGTCCTGAGCACCATGGCGACCATCGTCAACAAGCTGGGTGGACACATCACGGGCGAGATCCCCCAGATCTTCGACGCCGTCTTCGAGTGCACGCTCAACATGATCAACAAGGTGGGGCCTCAGGAGCACACTGAGCACAGGGCTGGTTTACGTCCGGACGCAGTGTTGACCGCCACCTGACGCGTTAAGGTCTGAGACTTACAGTCGGGGGTGTTAGTTGGTTTCTTTGCGTTACGGAGAGTTGTCACATACTTTCCGACGTCATGTGCAACCATGACTAGTGTGGGCGCTCTTGATGGCCATATATGGAGGGGTGTAGCCTGTAGGTCGTTTAGGTTCCAGTGTTACATGATCTGTGTTGAAGGGTTGCGTCACAAGAAGACACTGTAGCTAAAAAAAGCTCATTCACTCCACGCACCCTGGAGGAAAATAGATGGATGGATGGCAAGATTGTGTTTGTTAAAGCTAACAATATATCAAAAACTAAATAATTACAATGAATTATAGCTAGGGATAGAGGACACTAATACCAGTTCAGATGAATACCAGTACACACTAATGGTTGTTTTACCGTTTCCTTGATTGCGATAGAATTTCGAGGAGTTCCCGGAGCACAGGACCCATTTCTTCTACCTTCTCCAAGCCGTCAACTCCCACTGCTTCCCTGCATTCCTGGCCATCCCGCCGGCCCAGTTCAAGCTGGTGCTGGACTCCATCATCTGGGCCTTCAAGCACACCATGAGAAACGTGGCTGACACTGGTAGGGCTCGGTCACACAGGACCCAACACTGAGATCAACCTGAGAACATGGTGCATTACAGATGAATCATGTGTATGTTCTGAGTCACGAAACCCATTGTGTACAAATCTAGACCCATAGTGCAATAGAATTCAGTGTACGGTACGACCCTGGACCCATGACTCCACACGTCATCACTCGTATTGGCAGGGGGTCATCCAGTGACGGTGTGTGTGTGGTCCTGGCCCTCCCTCCCTCCCTCCCCAGGCCTGCAGATCCTCTACACCCTCCTCCAGAACGTGGCCCAGGAGGAGGCGGCGGCGCAGAGCTTCTACCAGACGTACTTCTGTGACATCCTGCAGCACATCTTCTCCGTGGTCACCGACACGTCGCACACGGCCGGTGAGCCCCACTCCCCCCTCCAGTCTGGTTGCCTGGATGGGAACGTTGGGATCATGTCAGAACCATTCATTTTATAACACTAGCCATAGAGCAGTGTTCCCCCCTCTGAAACGTCCTTTCTGGGGTTAATGACGATGTTATTCATGTGGGGGGAATAAGGTTACCTAGAGAGACGGCTATTATTGAATACTTTGCACACAGAAATGTACATTTGTCGTTGAACCCTTGCTGTAGGCCTCTATATCATAATAACGTGTGTGTGTGTGTGTGTGTGTGTGTGTGTGTGTGTGTGTGTGTGTGTGTGTGTGTGTGTGTGTGTGTGTGTGTGTGTGTGTGTGTGTGTGTGTGTGTGTGTGTGTGTGTGTGTGCGCGCTGCAGGCCTGACGATGCATGCGTCCATCCTGGCCTACCTGTTCAACCTGGTGGAGGAGGGCAAGATCAGTACGGCCCTCAACCCCGCGGCCCCCACCAGCAACCAGGTCTTCATCCAGGAGTACGTCGCCAACCTGCTGAAGACCGCCTTCCCTCACCTACAGGAGTACGTACACACACGCACGCACGCACGTACACACACACAATGAAGCTGTCTTTTGAGGGAATAGCAAGTATGCTCACCAGGTTGTGTGTTGTCTCGACCAGTGCCCAGGTGAAGGTGTTTGTGACGGGGCTGTTCAGCTTGAACCAGGACATACCTGCTTTCAAGGAGCACCTAAGAGACTTCCTAGTCCAGATCAAGGTGAGGCCAGCCTCTGCTTTCGAGCTCTGCTTTGTGTCCTTAAGTCGACATCGGGGCTATTGCACCGTGCCCACTGCGTGCCCAGTGTTTTGTTCACCTCCGGACGGCCGGGGCTATTTTTAACAACGAGGTTTATCATTAGCACGGCAGTGCCACTCGGCTCTTGTTTCTATAAATAACATTTTCCTACGGGTCCACGGGCTGCCCCTTTTAAACAAAGCTGGAGACCATAACATGGGGATGGAAGCGGCAGTGAGGACCGTTGGGATAGGTAACCCCCCCCCCCCCCCTCTCTCTCTCTCTCTCTACCCCCCAGGAGTTTGCGGGCGAGGACACCACAGACCTGTTCCTGGAGGAGCGGGAGGCGTCGCTGCGCCAGTCCCAGGAGGAGAAGCACAAGATCCAGCTGTCTGTGCCAGGCATCCTCAACCCCCACGAGATCCCCGAGGAGATGTGTGACTGAGCCCCCCCCCCCCCTCCGCCCCTCGTTCCCTTGACAAACTGTACAGCCCTCCCCCCATTCCTCTGCAAACAAAACGTGCAAACGTAGGAGAGAAACAAGAAGCTAACCGCATTAAGTGACACCACAGCAGAACCCAAAAGGGGCGTTCCCCCCACCCCCCCCCCCATGTGCCGGCAGAGCGGGGCATCCCATTGGATGTTTATCGACCAAAACAATGCCAACAATATGTAAATGATAACCATGTCACCCTGTGGCTCTTTTGCATCATAGGCATTTTGTATGGTGACTTGGTGTAATATCTTTACAAAACGGTTATTTCAACTGAAGTTTGTTTGATCTGTGACACATCCCAAGAACTTGCATGAGGTTGCGACAGTTTGAAAAAGTGAACATGTTCTTTTTTTTGTCTTTTCTTCCTTTCTCCTCCTTTTCTTGTTTTTTTTATATTTTCAGTTCCCTGTCGTCCACATAATTGTTTATAATATATATTTATATACGCACAGTTTAAGCAGACGGTGTGTGTGTGTGTGTGTGTGTGTGTGTGTGTGTGTGTGTGTGTGTGTGTGTGTGTGTGTGTGTGGCGAAGCGAAGCATGTGTGAAGAGGCATCAGAATGGAGGCTTCCAGAGGAGTGGCAATGGACACATGTTTGGTGCCCCCACTGCACCAATGATGTGAATCTGGATGCGTTTTGAATGGAGGCTTGAAGAGAAGCTGCTCTTCTCACGGAGCGTGGAGTTGTATGTTGGCCTTGAATTAACAAACAAAAAGGAGGGGGAAAATAGGATGTTTGGCCGCGGCCAGACAGGAATCTGTTTTTTCTTTTTAAGGGAAAACAAAGTCGATAATGTGCATATCCTCCCAACTGTACCGCATTATGAATACCGTGGGAACAGAAAATGGATGATTATTTCTTCCTTATTCTATTTTTTTTTTTTTTTGGTGTGTGTGTGCGTGTGTGCTGTCGCCTGGTCGACATCAGAGTTTTGTTTTCCTCTAAGAGGACTGTTGCTCGTTTATGAGCCTTCATTAATGGCATGTTTTAAGGAAGCAGTGGATATATTTATGGGTTCTTGGTTTGGTTGCATCTTTATAACTCCTGTTTCACTCTGACAGCTTTTCAAGGATTTTGAATTCTACTAATTTACGTTGTTTACCATAATCCTGTAGTGCTTCAATTCACTACCTTTAGAAACCAATACAACCTTGGTTTACTTATTTTATATATTTTTTTCCTTTGTCATTTGTAACTGTTTTAAGATCAATCCAAATAAACAAAAGGCTTTTTTCCAGAGAGCAAAAGTAATTGCCAATTAGCTTAATTAGGGAAAGAATGTATAAATCCAAATAATTACCTAATATCTAATGGAAAATATCCCTTCTCAAGTGATGGATTTGTTGTGAACTTTTTGAACTGATTAAAGATGAGAATTTTATAAGCACCTGTTTCTTTATTTTACCAACAAAAAAAACATAAATTTAACAATCTAGCGTTATTGTGTTCCATATCACTCTCCGTGTTCCTAGTCTGTGCTTGGGCTGTGATGGATGGCTTTACATTAAAATAACTGCCCAAGGACTGATTGGATTGTTAGGGGAGAAAAGATGATGGTTATTTAGGTTTACATTTGGTACTGCTGGTTGTTTGTACTTTGTGATTGTTACCTTGATCACAGAATTCATAGTTTAGCCATTATTTGAACCACTAAACCCCTGTGTCTGTGTGTGTGTGTGTGTGCGTGTATATATATATATATATATATATATATATATATATATATATATATATATAAATGAGTGCAGCAAAATTGCTGGACCAGGGAGTCAATTCACAAAATAAATCAGAAACACTTAAGAATAACAATGAAGTTAAAGGGGACTTATTATACCACCAGGTGTGAGTGTTATTAGCCTTACAAGCCGTTTCGAAAATCTGCCTAATATGACATCACTAGTGGGTGTGTCCACCTAGATCTGTGCTGGATAGATCTATCTACCAGCCTACCCAGTGGACTGAAGTAAACATTGCTCATCTATCCAGCACAGATCTAGGTGGACACACCCACTAGTGATGTCATATTAGGCAGATTTTCGAAACGGCTTGTAAGGCTAATCACACTCACACCTGGTGGTATAATAAGTCCCCTTTAAGAAACGATATCCTGTGAATTGTTGAGTCCTTTAAAACCGAGATCCCAGCATGTATCTAGATCAGATCAGTTTCCTGATGAGTTCTGGAGGCCTTGTTCTGATTTCTGCCATTTTATTATGGGAAGCTTGTGGGGGTGTTGGTGATGATGCATATGGGTTGAATGATGTTCGTTTTTGAAACCTAAGGACTAAGCAGAGGATGAGTCAATGGATGAGTGAATGGGTGAATTGAAGAATATGTGTTGAATGAGGTGGATGAATGAATTGGCAGATATTACAACCATCGCCTACCATCATTAAAAATTATTTATTATTGCCTCCCACGTCGTTTTTTTAAGATAGAATATGACACCGTTTATAGACAACATTAGACGACATTGATAATCCTTGTTTATTCTCCCATCCATCCACTCTCTCACATCCAACCTGATTCACTGGCCACTCACCCATTCATCCATCAACCTTTATTAATTTAACCGGCCACACCCACTCACCATTTCATTCATTCCCCCACCAATCCACACACCCTTTAACTCATATCAACCGGGGAGGGATTCCAGAACTGATTAACAACAGTTCTGTCCACTGACCCAATGAGAAGCTGGCTATAATCTACTCACGGTTTATGTTTGAAATTAGAATTCACATGTTCCCAAAAACTCAAAGGTTCCTCAAAAGTGCATTCTTGGCAAGACTTGAACTCAGATCCACAGGGCTGATAAGCAACAGCTCTCTGCTGGATCGAAGAGATGGTGACTATAATGTGGACAGAGGTTCTGATTACAATTCACATGATTTTTTTTGTTACATTTCTAAAATTGCATTACTCTTTGATGGTGACCGCCATCGGCAGGAGTTTAGCCCAGGGTCTCCAGAGATGAAAGCCAACAACCAGCCGTGTTACGAAATGGCTGGCTATAACCTGGTCAGAGGTTACAAATAGCATTACAATGTCCATGACTTTACATTTCTATGGAGAAAGCCCTCTGGGGGAGTTGATGTGTCCATAACTGATAAACAACCACTCTCACAGTCACTGGCTGGGAGTTTATATCTGACATCTGAACAAAATAACAGACGGGGCAGTTAATATGGTCTAATATTGTTTTGGTCCAAACAAAGACAAAGCAATAGGAGATATTTATTTTTAATTTAACAGATGCAATGATGGCTCGCCAACTGCCCAGTCTCAGAACCGCACCTACAAAACGAGAGGGGTTGAGTTGGAACAAACATCATGGCTAATTTACATCTGAACATGCACAATTAACCTGGGTTCTTGACCAATAGGCCAATCCTTTAATATTTTCAGTTTTATTTCCCTTAATTACCCACGGCCACTTATTGGCAGACCGTTGATCTGTGTGTGTCTGATTGTAAATCCAAAAATAAGCATAATAAAATAACTTGAGGTTGAAATGTAGGCTTTTTTTTTTTCCAAATCAATAAATACATTTTCAGATCACAAAGTTCACCTAGGGAAGTGATATGGTATTAATATACTCGGCCTGAGCTGGGCTGTCTGCGTCACGGGGCCTCCAGGATGGCATCATCATCCTGTGTCTGGCCAGGTGACCTCAATGAACACGTGACACCGGCCCTGATCAAATCTGACAAATGCACTTGAACCTGCACACCGATCGTTTTCTGGATAGTTCAAAAAAATGTATTGTTAAGAAATGTTCAGTTCAGTGCAATACCAATGTCTGAGTTCACCCTCCGTCTCAGTTTCTTATTATGTTGCACACTCGTATTCCTCTGGCATGTCACCTCGCTCTTCCGCTCAGACGTCTTTTCGCAAAGGTTGGGGCATGAGCCGACGGCTAATCCTTGTTAACGTGCTGGTATTCCGTTAAAGGCTACGGTGACGCTTTGTGTGAGTTAATAGGCCTATCGCTGCTCAAAGCCCCACGAGTCTGTCCCAGCTACACCACCAGCAGCGCATTCCACGAGGATCATCCCTGAAGCCCTTTACTGACCCCTTCCTCTGTCCCGCAATATTACATTTTATTATATATGATAAAATCATATTACATGTAAACATAATACATACTTTATGGATTTCAAGAAATTCTTATACCATATTCTTGTTCAACATGCCCCTAGGTAAATCTGTGTCATTTTCCAAGTGTTTTCACAGCAGCGTTTTTTTTAATAATTAGATGTTAATATAAGCAGATATAAAATAAACATAAAAAAGTAATCAAATAGTTTCCTACAAACTCCTACATATTATTGTTCAACATGTCCTTATTGCGGGTTTTTCAAGAATAGCATTTTCGAATAATTAGATGTTAAACTGATTCCCAATACACATCCATTTGCAGATATAAACAATCCAAAAAAGCCTAGGTACCTCTCTTCTGGTTGTCAAGGAATTATACTGCAGCATTCTTTTAGAATTTGATTTTAAAGTGATCCCCAAATGTTGGTTGTTCTATTAACATGTGAATCACTTTAGTGTGTCGATTGGCTGTCCGGGCTTCTCCGAAGTGCAGAAGGCGCGACTGCAGTGAGAAATCAGTGTGGCTGCTGCTGCAGGCTCCAATCCACCTACCCCCTCCCCTCCCACCCCTCTGACCCTGATCACAGATCCCCAGCCGTCTGCGGCATGCGCCTTTGAGGAGAGGAGGCAACAGCTGGATTACTCTGATTACTGCTGGGCGCAAAGCCAGACTAACGGCCCCAAAAGCAGGCACACAGCCACCATCGCGTCTCCCTTATCCCCAAACCTTGCAAGAGGTGTGTGATGACGGCAAAGAGGGACAGGTTGGGCACCTGCAGCCAATTACTGCTTTTCAGGCGGCAGAGGAGGCTCTAAAGATTCCAATAGAGGAAAACGTAGAAACCTTGTTCTACCTTTGATAATTGTGGAATTAAGAAAGAGTGCCGTTTGTCCAAGTTTAAAACCCATTTGATTATGGATAAATCACTGGTCTAAATGTGGATACGGGAACGGTTTAAAAATAAACATTTTGAAATTTGACCCATGAAATGCTAAGAGCTCACCTTCGTTTTCCCTGGAAAGAAGAAATTGGTTTCGATCCAATTGGGCTAAAGGTAGCGGGCAGCAGCAGCTGGTCTTAGAGAGGGATGTCTACTGACATCTGCTGGCCAATTACGGAAAATTTCATCGTTAAAAAAACCACGAAATACACGACAAACTGCAGAAATTACTAGTTTTATTTACCATGACATCACCCAGGTTTCTTGCGGTCATACAGGCATAAGGTACAGCCATAATAACATAATAACAGCAGCTACAATCATACATTTCTTTCTTAAATCTCTAAGGATAAATCTGACGAGCAGTGCATGTAAATAAATGTGTTTATAACGTTCGTAAAAGGCGTGTGGCATGCTGAACGGTGCCCCAATCTGCACTCAGATTAGGAGACACTTTTATAAAGGACACTTTCATGCCCTGTGCAACCCAGAAGAAGATGTATTTTCGATGCTGTAAATCTCACCCTGGCATACACTTTGGTCCGGTAGGGATTTGGCTGGAGTAAAGTGGCACTGTCTGCAAAGGATATCGATTGTTGGCTTTCTTGTTCTTTAACCTCATGATGTAACCCAATTATCCTTCCTGACGGGGGTTTCAGACACAAATCGGAGGTTCAACAGGACCAGAACGTCCTCCTCCTGCAAAGGGTCGATGTCTATCAGGAAGTTTGAAACTGAAAGGTGCAAAGGAAGCTACTGTCCCTACGCGAGCTGGACTCAGAACGCACCCCTACCTGGTGGAGCGTATTAGATAGAATATTAACTCCACTTCTAAGCATAAGTGAGAGTACTGAATCGACTTCTAAATGTAGGTGAGTATATTAGATCCCCTTCTAAGCATAGGAGAGTATATGTAAGCCACTTCTAAGTGTAGCAGAATGTGCTGTATCCACTGCTCTGGGCTTCTCCGTGTATGCAGGAGAGACTCCCACCAGGCGCGGCTGGGTGGGTTGTTAGGCTTAAGCGGCTTGAAGTGGTTTCTCTGCTAGTCGCTTCCAGTCCTTCTCCCCCTCTATGCATCCATCCGCTCCCTCACGGCGTTCCCCCAGGGGGGTCTACGTGGTGCGGATCTGAGCGTAGCGGGTTTTAGTTCTGCAGAAGCGAGAGAGGGGCGTGAAGACGGAATCAGCAGCGAAACAATGGGAGCAATGGAGCAGAGACAGAGTGTGTGTGTGTGTGTGTGTGTGTGTGTGTGTGTGTGTGTGTGTGTGTGTGTGTGTGTGTGTGTGTGTGTGTGTGTGTGTGTGTGTGTGTGTGTGTGTGTGTGTGTGTGTGTGTGTGTGTGTGTGTGTGTGTGTGTGTGTGTGTGTGTGTAAATGGATTGTACCTAGGATTTTTATCAGCACTCTGCTGCTTGGTCTGAACAGTGCTCTTGAACTGATTCTCCAACCTGCAGTAGATCCCTCCTGTCGGCTGTCACAGCAACCACACACACAATGTCTACTCAAACCGATGTAAACAACGTTACACACGTAAAGCTTGTAATCAACGCTACACCCATAAGGCCTTGATCACTAAGGAGGTGTGCATGTTCATGTTGTGTATTATCAAGCAGACTGCACAAACAATGACTAACCCCCATTGTGGTTTGTCTTCATGCTTGATATGAAAATAACATTGTAAAAGCCTGATTTGCATTTTAAAATGAACTCTCACACGTGCACACAAACAAACACACACCCTACCTCTTTGGTGTCCTTAGATTTGCTCTGCTCCTGGTCGCCAAATCTCATTTTGGTCAGGTGAGAGATTATCTCCACCGTCCTGCGTTGGTCTGTTGGGCAGAGTGAGCACCATTTACCATAGACACAGACACAGACACAGACACAGACAGACAGAATAGGTGTAAGCAGTGGAGGTGAATGGAGTATCAATGTAAGGGAATGCTTGTGTTCCCCCAAAGCTGTACCGGCTCCAATAAGTACGTCATAGAAAAGAGATAATAAAACATTCGAACATATGACATCAGATGGTATAATATAACAGCGTAGTTACCTTCTTCTCTCTGAGCATCCTGGTTGTATCGCAGGGAGCGCTTGCTGTCCCATCTGCTCTTCTGGACGCTCATGCTAGCAAACACAGAACAGCAACAGATATTCACTACGGATCTGTTCAGGTTCCTTCCAGGGGGTTGAGTCAGATTAGTTTAGAATGTCCTGGATTAACTTGATGCAAGTGTTATAGCCACTAGGAGGAATGTGGGGATGTAGGTCCACTCACGTGAAAGGTGTGTGGTCCCTCGATAGTGACTGGAGGAGAAAAGGACAAAGTTAGTTATTTATGCACACTGGTTGGCCTACATTCAGTGTGATGTAGTGGAGCATTATCTACACCTAGGGAACCAATAGATTTGGGACAATTATTATTCAACTCTAGAAACTATATGTAAGAATCCTTTATTCCTTGTATAATATCACATCTGATCATGTCAAATAATGATGTGCCTTGTAATGTTATAAATAATGATCTCATATTATATCCATTGTTAATAAAGATAGCGTGAATGGTGAAAACAAAAGAGGAACTCACCTTCTCCGATTTTTCTTTGCGTTGAAAGCTCGGGGAGGACATTTGTCTTTTCAACGGTCTATGAGCCCGCTTGCCCTTCTTGGCAGCTGGTAGAAAAGATACAAACACAACCGTGATGAAATAACCCTGCCTCGATTATAGCATCAGGACACAGTGCCATCTGGTGGCAAAAATTAAACTTTCCCTGTTCATACCTACCTACACAAAGAATAAAGCCGTTTCCATTCCCTTCAATGATAGAATGGTATTGAAATCGCTATTTAATCATTTGTCTTAATCTTTTTTTTTTGCTGTATTTTATTCCTTTATCATATTACCCCACCACTAACTCCACCTTATGGCTGCCTCCTGACTCACTACTACTCCACCTTGTTCCTTATCGCCCCCTCCTGCTCCACTACTACTCCAACTTGTTCCTTATCGCCCCCTCCTGCTCCACTACTACTCCACCTTGTTCCCCATGGATCCCTCCTGCTCCACTACTACTCCACCTTGTTCCTTATCGCCCCCTCCTGCTCCACTACTACTCCAACTTGTTCCTTATCGCCCCCTCCTGCTCCACTACTACTCCACCTTGTTCCTCATGGATCCCTCCTGCCTCACTACTACTCCACCTTGTTCCCCATGGATCCCTCCTGCTCCACCTTCTTCCCCATGGATCCCTCCTGCTCCTCTACTACTCCACCTTGTTCCTCATGGATCCCTCCTGCCTCACTACTACTCCACCTTGTTCCTCATGGATCCCTCCTCACTCACTACTATTCCATCTTGTTTCTTATGGGTCCCTCCTCACTCATTACTACTCAATCTTGTCTCTTATGGGTCCCTCCTCACTCACTACTAGTCCATCTTGATTCTTATGGGTCCCTCCTCACTCACTACTACTCCACCTTGTTCCTTATCGCTCCCTCCTGCTCCAATGCTACTCCACCTTGTTTCTTGGAGAGCTCCTCCTCATCTCCGACCTCATCCTCCGTGATCTCCGACCCGGTGGTGTACTCCTCATCCTCGGACAGGAGGCACTGCTGCCTCTGGGGGTCCGAGACAGGGAGGAGACAGGGACCTTAGACTAATAATGAGGACGAGGACTATGTTCGTCAACTGTGAGACCGACAACCACCAATGGCTGTGAGCCTATCGGTTGTTTTATTGTTGTTTATTGTTACTTATTTCTCCGGCACTATTTTCCATCTCTGCAGCATCTAGTAAAGACAGAAGACCTCAAGACAAGACCAAGAGACTTCATATGGAATAACTCAGAAAAAAATTTGAAGACTGAGAGAAAAAAGAACCTACCAGTTGCATACTCCAGCTTTTCAGAAGAGAAAACTGGTCCAAAAATGAAATACAGAGAGAGCAGGAGGAGACAGTTAGACCCACTGGTTTAAAGAGGGACAAATAGAACGAAAGAACAGAGATGGTAATGTAGAGTTCACTAGGCCAAAAAGGGGAATTACCACGGTCTGCCCGAGTTTGGGTTTCGATTCCCACCCAAAGAAGGTAAGCACTCCTTCTGAGTGCTTATATGGTATACTGAGATGCCTTTGATAAAACCCTACAACAAGCTTTCACGGTTTATATATACATAAAAAAAAAAAAAAAGAGCGAGCGAGCGAGAGCGAGACACTTGTCAGATACCAAGGAAAACCGACAGTCTTGTGAGAAGTGTGAGGCAGCAAGTGGGACAAGAGAAAGGTGGGGAGTGAAAGGTGGAGAGAGTAAGCCGGGATAGAAAAAGACAGCCACACAGGAGCTGACTGGCAGGAAGAGGGCCTTTGGGACCTACCGTGCTGCCCTCTCCTCTGGAGGGTCTGAAGAGCCGGGGCTCCTGGAGAACATCACAATCCGGAGCCTTCTCTCCACCAGGGTTGGCCTCCTGGGCCCTGGCACAAATACATGAAGCATCTGACTACATCACCCGGGACCGCTGGAGTGCGTGTGCTGTGCTCTACAGGTTACATGGCTGATATATCTACGTTATCTATCTATATCTGTCATATCTACTAGATCTGTAATAACATTGTTTAAATTATTATTAATACATTGCGTTATTCAGCAATGTATTACGCTTCAAAAGCACAATTTTGCATTTCAAACCCATGCAGTATTACCCACAGTAACAAATCCAACTTCCGTACAATAAATGAATCATTTTGCACACACACACACACCTAGCAACACCCCCACACACACACAAACCAACACCCCCCCCCCCCCCCCACACACACACACCCTCTCCCCTGCAATTTCCTGTTTGTTCAGTCGTTGAATAGCCCCCACTCACCGGTCGGGCGGGGGTGCATGGGCCGCACACACCGTGTCCCTGTGGAGCAGCAGGTCATTGAGCACCCGGGTCGGGGCCCACATCACGGGGTTCCCCGCGCTGCCCTCCTCGTCAGGGAGACTCACGATGTGGTCCCGCATCTTACAGCCCTGCATGCACACACACACACACACACACACACAGACACGCACGCACCCACACACAGTGACTGCATTAACAAACAAGCATTGAAACTGAAACTGCACACATAAGGGAAGATATGAAAAATAGCTCATGCAGCCCCACTCAAATTAGTTTATTCACGTCAGTTTTTGCTAGCCAAACGAAGATCAGCAAACTTCTTGGTTATTCCACACTATTTTTAGACTTCCGTCCCCATCTACATTAATTATAGCTCAGCTCCGCTCAGCTCCCATTCTTACGTTAGAGTACAGTTAGGATATTGGAGGATCTGGGGAAACATAAATTCCCCCACCTGCTCCCGAAGGGGGGGTTGCGTGCGTGCGTGTGTGCGTGCGTCACCTTGGGCAGGCCCGATGGGTCGAAGCGGAGCACCCTCTGGTTGCAGCAGGGGTAGAGACCCGTGCCGTGCCAGCCCTTCTCCGAGGCCATGCCCGGGTACTGCACACTCTCCGGGTGGTACCTGCAGTGGGTCAATTCTGCACACACAAACACCTATACCGGAAGCACACACACAAACACACACCGAATGAAAACAGACACACAGAATTTCGGTTAGATATATGTCAACAAGTAAAATACCAACTCACACACACACACACAGGTGTACCTGTTGGCAGCGGGAGCAGGTGAGGGAATTGATGGTTCCCCAGATCCTCCAATAGACCAGCACCCATGACTTTAGCTCCTCATGCACACTGCTGAGGTAGTCATGTACCTCCCAGCTCTTCTGTCTGACACACACACACACACACACACACACACACACACACACACACACACACACACACACACACACACACACACACACACACACACACACACACACACACACACACACACACACACACACACACACACACACACACACACACACACACAGTTTCCTATGTTGACTCCAGCAGGTAAAAAAACGATACACAAGATGAAATTATAGATGAAATCTCATTCATTCGTGATTGTTACTGGTGTGGTCGCCTCATTCAAAACCTTTTGATAAGACCACTGTAAGCCATGTGTGCTACTGTAACTTCACTTTAAGGTGACTGGTGTTTAACCAAGGGCAGCATGTGATTGGTTGTCCTACCTGATATGAGAGTAGGCGATCTCTCCCTTGGCGTCGATGTAAATCTTCCCAGGAACACAGGAGATCCTTCTCTCTGTGTCTTTGGTCAGCAGTTTGTGGCACAGACCGCATCTGGGAAGGGGAATCAATGTTTGGTTCAAAGTCTGCTTGTGTCAAGAATGACATCTTTTCCATTATATGCTTCATTAAAGTGTGAGAATGTATTTCTTAATATTCTGGAGTAGTAGAGACTAGAAGTGATCATAGATAAATTTATGAAAATGAACTAACCCCATTTAAAGCTATACTGTACGATGTGAGAGAGCTAGCATGATTTGAAATTAGCTTCTCTTCGGAGTTCCGTTTAACTCCTCCCCCACCCTTCAGGACTCCCTGCCCCCACCCCTCGACACAGAGCCGTGCACGAGCGCTGCTGCTGCTTACGGCTTACTTCAACGGCAACCATTGCGTCACTTTTCAGGCCATTCATCTCCCTCAGCTGTCGCCAATCGCTGAAAAGCTAATCCAATATTTATTCTCGTTTTTCCTCGAGCAGTCTCCAACTTCTATTTTGTTGCTGCCTTTTCAGTTTCTGTCTTTCTTTTTCTTGCCTTTTTAAAAGGATGAACCGGGGCAAGTAACAGTGGCAGTGGTAACTTCAGTTGTTTCTCTTCCATTGTGTAAACGTTGTAGGCTCACTAGTCCACTGTGATGAACTACTATGACAACAACGCTTTCTTTGCCCTCCGTGAACGCGCTCAGGCCGGCTCAGGCTCGTACACAGAGGGGAGAGAACACGCAGGCTTGTGATTGGTTCTTTAGATCCGGGCACAGTGTCACCGATTGGTAAGCATTTTAACAGGTTTATAGCAGATACAGAATTCGTTTTTTTTTCGCTTCTTTTTCATTGCCCACAAGTTATTTATTGCTGTCAGGATGTAAAAACCAATTTCAACAACATATTAAAAAGTGCATATTACTGGATCCCGTACAATATGCCTTTAACAACATGGCAACATTAGAACTCTCCTTACTACGATACAACAGTCAGTTTTAACGTAAATTTCTATTAAAACACCCTTTATTTGAACCCTGAACCTCACCTGTAGAGAGTTGATGCGTTTCCTGGGGAATCTCGGTTGTCAAAGCTGGGATCGAACAGACGCTCGATCTTCTTCTGAAACAACTTGCTGCAGGGGAGACACAAAGTACAGATTACACTGAGATCATATAAAGTGCCCCTGATCAGAGGGTAGTAGTAGTCGTTTGACTTCTCATGGGGGAGTTGGCCTCTTCTCAAAGTACAAGCTGTGTACAATGCATTACAATACCTGTACCCCTAAAGTGAACCCTACTCTTGGCCAGCAAGAACACTAGCAAACCCCCTGACCAACTTATCTCTGTACCTTTTGAACTTGTCCTTTTTGTCCCTGACGTCGTCGGCCTCGTTGTGGTTGAAGAGGTCGGCGACGCGCATGGCCAGGTTGCTGTTGATGCAGTTCATGTTGCAGGGCGTGGCCACGATGGCACTCATGTGTTTGTGACAGTACTGTATACACTCCTCCACCTGTCACCAACACACATATGCACACACACACACACACACACACACACACACACACACACACACACACACACACACACACACACACACACACACACACACACACACACACACACACACACACACACACACACACACACACACACACACACACACACACACACACACACACAGCGTCACTCTATGGGACTTTCTAAACCATCTGTGCGTGCAATATATTTAATTGCCCTGAAATAAATGGTGAACTTAAGGTTGATATGATGACGTGGTGCCTACCACAACAGACATGCATGCACTATTGACTAAACTAGCTTCTGTAGGGGTGTCTTGTTTATTACAGGAGCTATCTTGTTTGGTTTGTTTATAACAGAAGATCACCAAATAATATACACTCACATGTTATAGCTGCTTAATTTTTCTTCTACAATGCTCTGGGTAACGAAACGAGGCACCCCGAAAACATGCTCACACAAACACAGAGACACACAGCAGCAGTAACCCAGGTCACGCCACAACACTTACTAACGTATCCATCTTCAAGAACTCGGAGGAGATCAGGATTGAGATCACATTGCTGGGCTCTGTAACCGACAAACACCACGTGAACCGACCGAGCGATGCACACAAAAAACACACATTTACCACAACCAGAGAGCACACGTCCGCTGAACCAACAACCAACAAAAAAAGTTTAAATAAATGCAGTTGCACAACTAAATAAAGAATGAAAAGCCACCAACCACAAACTCCGAACAACAGAAATATAAATCAGCATCTCCGACATTCACGTGTTAATTTAGCGTGTGAGTTGTAATTCCTTTACCGAGCCGTGGTTTCTCCCTGATGCCCTCTGCCGGAGTGTTCCTGCGCACGTAGTTCATGAGCCAGTCAAAGATCTGCACGTCACAGTGCACGGATATGTCCACCTCCTCCCAGCGCTGGGAGTCCACCGACAGGTACTCGGCGAAGTAGCGCATCTCTTTGACCAGGAGGTCCCGCGCACACGTGAAGTCACGCTTCAGGTTCTTGGCCTCGTCACACACATGGATCACCATGTTGGGACTGAGGTTTGTGGACAGGGTTAAGAAAAAGAGAAGTGTTAACAATATAATAATATGACATAGAAAAAACAGAAATATTGATGAATGTAGAAATATGCAGACTCTTTCAAAAGTGTGTGGTGAAAATCATCCGTGTTATCAATGAAATGTGATTTTTGGCTGCACTAAGGATAACCAAAATCATTTTCAAGCAAAAAGCCCTTGGACAGTTTTTTGTTCTACTTTAAGTATCATTAAAAACAAATGAGAAAATGTTTTTTCCCTGCAGGCAGAACCAGAGAACTGGTGTGTTTTTTGTCTGACTTACTCTCGAGCTTTAGGAGCGTTCTCCTCCTCTCCCATGGACAGGCTTTTCTCCTTCTGCCCCGCAACAACCATGCCTGAAGTGCTCCCTATGAATAAAAAGGGTAAATAAGTTAATCAGTGTGATTATCAATTAACAACAAATCCCCAACAGGCAAATGTATGATTCAGTTATCAGTCAAAGGCTTGTGCCTGCTCTCTACGGTTCGAAAAGGTTAAACGTGTTTAACACGACCGTTACACCTTCATGACATTCCAAGCCATCGACGGTTCATAAACCTTAAACAATGCAGAGCTCTTTTATAAAAAAACAATATATACAGATGTTATAAATAGTATAATAATAATAATCATAATACTCACAACTAAGCTAAGGCATTATTTGAGACAAACTATAATCGTAATATATATATAATACATATACTTCCTTAATTGCCACACAAGCTACGGCTCTTGGCGATCCAAGGGACCTACCATCCATGGTGCTGTTGCTCTGACTGGTCCTCATCTCCTCAGAGTCCCCGGGGTCCAGGTTGGACTTGATGTAGGAGGACAGGCTGTCCGACGGGGAGGAGCCATCCGTCGGCAGGGTGTTGCACTGGTTGTCGAGGTGGGGAAAACCCACCGTACTCTTCAGCTCCTCAAAGCGATGGGCACACTGTAGGGGAGCGTGGCAACAGCGTAAGAACTAATGGCCTGAGGTGGTGGGTGGATTGGTTGGGTGGGAAGATGGATGGAGGGGTGGGTGGATGGAGAGGAGGGTGGATGAAAGGGTTACCTCCTTGGGTGTGAAACCTGGGACAAGTTTCGCTACATTGTCCCAGTTTATGGGTTGAGGTAGTCCCCAGAGAGAACTCAGCACCATGTCCAATACAAGGATGTTGTTGTCGTAGGGAAAATTGTTGTTGTCTGAGGAGAAGCGTCTCATCTCTGCAAGGTTAGAGAGACACAGACTTAGAAAAATAGAAATGGCATGATGAAAACACCATAAATGAATGGCAATAGAAACATAAGGGTCAATCATTTCGAGCCCAAGAGCAGGCACTTAACCAGATGTGTAATGAATGATGATGCATGCAAGTCTCTGTAGCCAGATCTGTAATGTATTATGCTGTAGAAGAGAACAGTAATCCGCCAACCAAATAAATCTGTTTAGTTAGTTACGATTCCGTGGTGACACCTCTTCACATAGCTAAATTCTCAAAAATTTCTTGTAGCTAGTCTGAAATCGAGTTAGTTCCTTCGTCATGTATGTTTTAACAGAGCAGCGAAGTGCCGGTGCAGGCCACCACGGGCCTGCCCGTAATTCCGACATCTCATTGTTCCGACGTCTCAATGGTCCGAAATATTTCCCATGAGATCGACATGCCACTATGCCAACGGTTCGAAAACGGAACCCATTGCTCAGAAGGTCCGTTGGTGCGACTTTTCAAAAAGGAGGCGCATTAGGCCGACGGTTCAATATGCCGAATAGGCCTTCATATAAAGAGTTTTATACCTCGATCTCGCTCTCTCACTCCAAAATACAACATAGGCCTACATATCACGTTCACGATGAATATTGGAGAGCAAAGTGACAACGCTTCACTTCATTTCGACACGGTGTTTCAGCCCCATGACAGAGAGCGTAGGTCTAATTCTCAACACACACACACACACACACACACACACACACACACACACACACACACACACACACACACACACACACACACACACACACACACACACACACACACACACACACACACACACACACACACACACACACACGACTAAATCAATACCAGCAAAATTATTTCGGCTAAAAGCCCACTCTAAACACAGTAAACAACACATATAGGCCCACACACAGCTACTAAAGATTGTAGCCTATGTGATTTTCACTCACCGTTTGACTTCTTTACGGGAAAAGTAGGCCTATTAGTCCTTGTATAACGTGTATGGCGACACATTAGTGCCATAATTCACTAATGTGATAAAAGATGCATTCGGGCGTATTATATTATTCCACACGCATAGATATTAACTGCGAGCGCGCAAATTACCTCTCGCGCGCGCAAAACAGCCTCTCGCCCGCGCAAATTACCTCTGCGCCCGCGCAAATTACCTCTGCGCGCGCGCAAATTACCTCTGCGCGCGCGCAAATTACCTCTGCGCGCGCGCAAATTACCTCTGCGCGCGCGTAACAGCCTCTCGCGCGCGTAACAGCCTCTCGCGCGCGTAACAGCCTCTCGCGCGCGTAACAGCCTCTCGCGAATGATGTTCTGCTCTCGCGCGCGAATTTAGTTTTGGCACTATGGGGAGGGAACCAAGGCAGGGCGGGCTTTCCTATGATTGTCCGTTTCTGAAGCGCGATATTTGATTGACAGCCCTCAGCCCTCCCCTCATTCAATTCTGAATTGTACAGTAAATGGCTGAAACGATAGTTACGTATTGTAACTCTAGAGTATAGGTGCAGCCTTTTAAGTGTCGGCCTCATTGTCCTTTAAGTAGCTGAAGAAAAGCTGTTTATTGGGAGCAGAACGTCCGCCGGCGCCCGACTATATCTGCGAAATGCGGACGTCGTTGACTTGAGGCACGCCGCACTCGGACGTAATTGAGGCCCAAGCTGTTGGTGGGCGGGGATTACAAATGTTTCAGTGCTACGGCTCACGCCTAGGGATAACCCAATAGCGACAGCCTTAAAAGGCTGCGCCTATACTCATAGAATCTAGAGTTACAATACGTAACTATCGTTTCAGCCATTTACTGTACAATTCAGAATTGAATGAGGAGGGCTGTCAATCAAATATCGCGCTTCAGAAACGGCCAATCATAGGAAAGCCCGCCCTGCCTTGGTTCCCTCCCCCATAGTGCCACAACTAAATTCACGCGCGAGAGCAGAACATCATTCGTGAGAGGCTGTTACACGCGAGAGGCTGTTTTGCACGCGCAGAGGTAATTTGCGCACGCGAGAGGCTGTTTTCCGCGCGCAGAGGTAATTTGCGCGCGCGCAGAAATCATTTACGCGCGCGCAGTTAATATCTACGCGTGTGGAATAATATAATACGCCCGAATGCATCTTTTATCACATTAGTGAATTATGGCACTAATGTGTCGCCATAAACGTGGTGAAGTGCACTGCTGGAACTTGGCCTACATCGTCTTTTATTTTTGGTTTCATAATCACGCATGGGAATTGCGCCTTGGCCTATTCGGCATATTGAACTGTCGGCCTAATGCGCCTCCTTTTTGAAAAGTCGGACAAACGGACCTTCGGAGCAATGGGTTCCGTTTTCGGAACATTGAACCGTCGGCATAGTGGCATGTCGATCTAATGGGAAATATGTCGGACCATTGAGACGTCGGAACAATGAGGCGTCGGAATTACGGCATGCCACCAAGCTGTCTCCCGGCTAGTTTCTGGATTCTAGCGCTCTACGCAAATCAGTGGTCACACAATCCATTTTTATCCTGAAATAACCACTGGTGTAGTCCAGGGTATACGCGGGTATACGGCGTATACCCACTTATTTTGCAGTCATCATTGCGTAAACCCACTTCTGAATCCCCCCAGATGCGCACCATTCAGCAGTATCTGCAAGCCAAATTGCCCACTTTTTTGCGTTCACAGTACACCAAACGCGACGGGGCGACAAGATCCCATACAAGTGAACGTAGAGACGCGTATCGGGCGAATTTTTCGCGAGAGAAAACCGGCGACAAGTTTTGATTTGTCGCGTCACACTTTCGCCGTCGACAAATTCGCTCGAGGTGAAATATTTCAACTTTGACGCGAATTTCGCGTGATGACAGCCAATCAGCGTTCAACAGCGTGGCCACTGAGTGACATATGTAACGTAACAGGCAATCAGCTTTCAACCGTCAAACTCAGTGCAGTGCAGTCCGGGGTGAACTGCAGCATGGAGGAGAAAGTGAATGTTGCTGTTTGCGACACCCGGAGCTCTATATATAATAGTATATGATATAATTGTATATATAATATCACGGCCAAAAGCCCTGTGTGCCATGACCCACGCTACTCTGCCTCTTATTGGCTAATACTCGCTGCCTTTTCTGATTTGATTGTTGAATAATTTGAATGATGATGTTCAATCATCATATGATATTCATATATATATATTGATATTATATATATCTAACGAGATGATTGATGTGGAAGAGAATGATGTACGTTTTTTTAATCTAAGGTGAAATATGAACAAGGATGCATTGTCAAATTCAGATCTGAAGTATTTTATTTAAATAAATGTTCAAAAAATTACTGAAACACCATGTTTGCCTCATCTATATTTTACATTCATGCAGGCTGCCTGTGTGACCAGTAATAGCTACAAACTGCTCCTGATCAGGTCATGTTAATTTTATAATAGTCGCCCACTCCGGGGCATGCTGTGTTGCAAATCAGCTGTTCAAATAAATTACTGACTTGCCAAGTGAGAGAATAGGTGTCATTCCAGGAATACGGAATAGTTCACTCAAAATGCATAGTTGTCTGTCACTAGTCTGTGGGCCAGTATTGATTTCATAATCCTTCCTCCCTGAGATCAAGCAGCAGAAGTTATGTGACAATGACCAAATACTACTGAAGGATTTTTGGGTAAGCTAAATAGAGTAGTCTCACATGTAGCTGTTTCTAATACAGAGCGTTTTTCTGGGCTGCTTTGAAAAAAGGGAAAACATTTAGAGTATACCCACTTCTCCAGGGACCACTACACCACTGGAAATAACTGACAAAACACCATTGCTCTTTACATACTTATTGTTGTCCCGGGGATCCCTCAGGCGTCGGGCGTTTATCGGAAAGCGGTCTTGAATCTTCCCATGTGGATGATGCTGAGGGGAGCCCGGTTTAGCTCCAGAGCTGACCTCTGTTTACCATCAGCGGCTAGCAGCGCGTTAGCTTCGGTCTGCGTTAACGTGGAGCCAGCCCGCCCTGACCTCATTTCGGAGTAGCGTTACACTACTGTTAAACAACACAGTATTCACAGTCATAAATACCTACCAAGCGCCATTAGGCCAATGACTTATTTGGCAAGTCCACTACGACAGCGTTGACCGCATCAGGGTTTGTATAGGGTGTATGCACTAAGCTGTGTGACGTACTTCCTGTTTCAATTAATACAGCTCGGCCGGTTCCGGTCTGTGTGTTTATCGCGCTAGCCAGCTGACGTTGATACACTTTATACATGAATCAAGACCGCAAACATTTAAAAACGGTTCATTTTTATAGTCAGGAGAAACCAACGCCGAGCACTGCTGTGTCCCCCACTGTAAAGCGTCAGCCAAATCCAAAGGGGTATTAAGTTTCCATGGCTTTCCGAGCCAAACTGACGTGAGGAGTCAATGGATTGTAAACATACGCCGTTATCATACCGTCGCAGTCCACCGCCCAGACTCCCCCATCCGCCAACACCCGCATGGGGATAAGGGAGGGACGAAGGATGTACATGTGCCGTTCACCGGGCTGTGCGTGATTGACAGTGCTCTGCCGATGACAAGAATGTGATTGGAATGTACGTCAGCCGAGAGCAACCAATAGGTTTAGAGCTAAATGGTCCCGCCCCCAGGAAAGTTTTTTTTTTCTTCAGACTTTTGACTGTCAGGAGTTTCAAAACAAATGCGCGACAGAACCATGGACATAATAAAGGATGGACCACAGACTGGAAAATGGCCGCCCATTCATTCCTATACAAACTGCTCAGTGGCGCAGGGTAACCATGGACTACTTGCTGTAGTTTGGTCTGGCTTTGCGAGACTACCATGGACATAATAAAGGACAGAACACTGCCGGGTGACTCAAACCTTGCGCCTGTCAAATCTCTGAAAAGTCAGTTCTGTAAAAATACATTGCAATGGCGTAAACGTACACCTTTACAAGTTTTTAAAATAAATATTCAACATTTCAAAACTTATTTCTCAATGTATGAACACCTGTTTTCAGAATCCCATTTACAAGGTTTCAAAACCGGGAAACAATGAAATGCACTGTTAGAACAGTGCCAGATTTGAAACTCTGCAAATGCGCTGGTGATATTGTTTGAACTTTGAAACATGTTTGTGGAAAAAAAAAATACTTTGAAAATGTGTTGGTGAAAATGATGAAGAAGATAAAATAGAACACAAAATCATGTTTCCCGATGTTTGAATTTTTTTCAGGTTAGAATCTCTTTTTTCAGTGTTACAAAACCTTTTTTACAAGGTGTTGAGTTTTCAAACCCAGACTTACAAGCCATTGAAACTTTTTTTTTCAGGTTTGAATTGAGGCAGGAAACTTGCTCCATAGATTTGTTTTGTCGCAGTGCAGCAGGGGCCGGTTGCACCAACTGGGCGTAACTAGGCCTGGTCGTAACTGCTAAGTAGGTCTTAAGAACGCCAAGTTACGACCAGGCGTAGTTACGACCAGGCTTACGCCCAGTTGGTGCAACCGGCCCCAGATGCTTTATTATTGGGATTTGGATGATCACTAACAAATGCGTATACAATTTTTATTAATATTTGTGTAATATCTTGAACATTGTGGGCTGTCCTAGGTGTTTGTATCTCCTGTATATTATGCTGCTATATAGGATTTGGTTCGTTCAATACAAAAAGTTTCAGAAAAGTTTCAGAAAATAACACATTTTTCAAAATATTTATATTTCATTTACATAATTACATGTTGAAAGACAGAATTGTACAAACAATTACCCACTATTTTCGAATTGCCCATACAGTGCAAATCCAGATTTTGGTACTGAAAGGTCAGTAATAAAAGCAACCTACTTACAATGTTATTGCTTTCCATATAGCCTACTGTTCAGGTTTTGTGCAACAAACTTTCTGTAAACCATTAAGCAAAATCATACGTAAACTCAAATATTAAGATTATTCTTCACATAAATTAGTTGAAGAGAAACAACTGAAATTCCCATATTCAAGGCAGCACAAGATGCCTTAGTCAGTTTTGGATTGTGTATGTCTTTGCTAGGAAGTCTTCATATTAGCATCTATAGCCATCAGTAGCAATGGCAGCACTAAGACAAATAGAGTATCCATTTAAATAAACACAAGTGTATACAGAACATTTGCATGTACGCATTAAGGTGTGTCCTAAACCTTTACCTCAGAGGTCTATCTTATTGGAAATATTCAGCACTGTGCTAGAGGGCATCCTGGAGTCTTGTGTTCCCAGATTGAAGTTGACTGTTGGTGATTCACTGTAAACAGACTCCAGAAGTTGCTCAGAAACAGCTGAAGTAGAGGCAGAAGTGGAGGCGTAAGCTGTGGCTGAACCGAGACCCGGAGTAATACTAGGAGATGGGGTTGAAGGAAGGCCTGCAACCGAGGCTGTCTGAGTGGCTGGAGCGCTCTCTCCCTGGGCCTGGGCAAGTCTCTCCAGCTCAGCTAGCTTTCGGCCCCTCCTCTTGCCGAGGACCTTTACATAGTTGGCCGGGACCAGGCCTGTGGTTTGGCCATCGGCGCTGGCCAGCAGCCAGCCACGTACCCTGGGCTGGTGCTCTGGGAACAGAAAAGGTATAAATAGATGAGTGTCTGAACGGGGAGGGAGTTATTGTGTGTTGTATTGTGTGAGTGTTGAGGATTTCAGGAAAAGCAGATAATGGCTTCTGCCATGATAAACATTACAATCATTAACTAGGATGACAGTGAGAAAATAATTTCTTCAACCTTTCTCTGCTATAAAGGATTTATTCAGTAAATAAGGTTATCTCAAGCATCTTTTGAAAATCAATTAGTCAATATTATTCGCTATAATATAGTTAATGATCAGATGTTTTTGAAATACATTTCTGATATTCAGTGCCCTGAGTCAGTGCTTGACAGCATACATGCACACAGCAACCCCAAAACCCATACAGAAATCCCACTATGGTCATTTTGTCTGCAAAACGAATTCCCCTGACCATGATGCAAATGGGACTGAAGAAGCTACCACCAGTGATGATGAAGTCAAGTAGGATATGATATGAAAAGGTGGTGGTCAAGGGGTGGTACACATCATCCACTACCATGAGGTGGAATGAAATAAATGAACATCATTGAGGATGGAAATTCAACATGAGGGGGTCACCTTTGGGGGCGAGGTTGAGCATGTCTCCTGCCCTCAGGGAGATCTCCTCCTCAGATGCTGCAATGAAGTCATACTCGGCTCTGGCCACCACATGGTCATCTTCCCCACTGGCCCAGTTACTGGCTGAGAAAATAAAGGAACAAAAGAACATTAGCCCGTTGATGACAAAGGGTATTTCTTTGAGCTGGACTGGAATTGTTACTGGAACATCAACATATTTCTTAAGCTTAATCATTTACTTTTTGTGTTAATCTATCAGCTAGCGTTATAACATTGGCAGACGCTGTCTGATAATATTTATTTGTGGTGGTTTAGGCCATTCCATACAGTCAGACATTAACCAGGCCAGTTATTAAATTATTATTAATTCAAGTTACGCAGAATATAAGTGTCTTATTTCAATGGTCAATTTGTTTGTTTTTTTCTTTTGTCTGAACATTTTTCTGAACCCGGCCAATGACATCATGAGGTGAAGCTAGAGGGTTTTGAAACTCTCCATGTCAGGGTTTAAGATGGTTTAATGGCTGCGGTCGATCTGAAATGTCCACAGCCTACCTGTAGTCATCCTAGACTAATATGCCTAAACCTTAGCTGCTACTTGCGTTGGGTAAAATCATATGTTTAATGTAAAACAAACCAACAGTAATAACTCCTGGCTGTCTCACCACTTTCTGACGTCCCGTCGACGGAGCTCAGCAGCTTCCAGATTAGATAGGGTCCCCCCAGGACAACAGCCAAGAACAAAAAGATGGGCCACGACTTAACCCCCCCGGCCTTTGGATCCTCCAGCCCGGCCCCGCGGGCTAACGCATCGCTGGCGCTGTCCGCCCACAAGTCCTCCACCTCGCCTTCCGACCGCAACCCCATCATCCGCTGCAGCCGCCTGTACAGGTAGCGCAGCGTGCGCACCAGCGCAAACGCAGACAACACGCGGGTGAAGTGCGCCCGCAGCCGTGTCAGGTGGTTGGCTACGTCCAGCACTGCCCGGAAGCTGTTGTAGACGGCCGAGAAGGTGGCGTCCAGCATCATGCTGACAGAGCTGAAGGCCTGCACGATGCTCTCGATGGACTGGAAGGCGCCGCGGCTGCTCTCCTCCGCCTGCTGCACGAAGCGGCTGGGGGCTACGTCTTCCACCGCAGCGGGGAAGCGGCCATAGCCCCCCATGCCCCCCATGCCATAGCCGCCGCCGACGCCGCCAGCGCCGTAGCTGTAGGGGCTGTAGCCGCCACCACTGAACATGGAGCTCCCATAGGGGCTGTAGGAGGAGGCGAAGGAGTTCAAGGCTGGACGGTAGGCCTGGTGCTGGACGGGGCGCGGGGGTAGGGGAGGCACCATCCTGGTCAGGACAGGGGGCCCAGTGGACGGGCCGGGGAGAATGCCTGGTCCTACAGAGAAGTCTGTGGATCTGTAGAGCAGACAGAGTCAACTGTTTGGACTTTAAGAATGCATTTATTTGACTGATTTAGAGACACGTCAATTAAACGCAGTGTTAAGTTATATTACAGCAAGTGAAGTTAGGAACACAAATGTGTGTATGTGCTTTCGGCATTGCCTGTATGCATGCAACATAAACATACATTTATGTTTACTTGTAATACAATGGCTGCCTAAAAAGACAACAACTTGTTGTGTAACTGGTTTATTAGTAAACAATCCCCACTAATGGCGTTAACGTTAATCCAAATATACTTATTGATGATTGCGTGTTGTAGTATTTCACTCGTAAGCTAAAAAGTACCAAGCAAACATCGCTGAATGTTAAAAGAACATGCCTAACAATGTGAACACCACTGTATGTTGTCGCTACTTGGGGCCTTTCTGCGCCTGCACAACACTCAACGGAGCAGCCGTAGCTAACATCTAGGCCTAAGAACTATAAACAAGTCTTATAAACCAAACAGATAAACGTGATTACCGGTAGTTGACAGGTGCTGCCATTGCACCCGGGATCCTTCTTTCCCACGGTTTGGGTGGAGGCTGAGAAGCCATCTGGATTTTTTTTTAAATATATAAAAATCAACCAAATCTTGAACTCTGTACTCTCCCCTACTGCTTCGCTCCACTGCTGTCAGACCAAAGTAGTTGCAACAGAAAACCGATAGACTGTAGCCTACTACTGCGATCTCCTTATGGTTTAAGATGGTCAACTTTCATTGGTTGGTTTCTAGTTTGTGTTGTCAAAAATGTCATTCGATTTTTTTAACTGTTTAATTAGTTTGAGTTTTTCGTTTGACTAATGTAGCCTTGGACGTAAAATCAACTAAAAATAAAGGACCCACGCCGTTGCACATGTCCACAACATCCAGCAGGATGTGCCCTTGTCCAATTTTCTCATGCGTCTGAGCCGTCCAATCCACTGCAATAACATATTTAAAGGTCCCATGGCATGAACTCACTTCATGAGGTTTTCTAACATTAATATGAATTCCCCTAGCCTGCCTATGGTCCCCCAGAGGCTAAAACTTGCATTCGGTGTAAAACGAGCACTAGGTATCCTGCTCCGAAGTGGTAGTCAGTTAACAGTGAACTTGCGTGTGTTATTATCCATTATTATGAGTTAAACTGTAATCAGACAACGGTTATATGCTATAGATCCTAGAGTATTGAATTATAATTGTGCACAATGCATAACGTTAGCTCTCTACTTATAGCTCAGCGGACTAGAATGCCTCCCGTTGCCAAGTAGTAGCTAAGGTCCGTCCTATTTACTGGAGGAGTGAACGACGTTTCCGTTGCACGGCTTTTGGCCGTGATAATATGTGATAATATGTATTATATGATCATATAGATATTTATGTATTATATGATATTATTTAGATATAGAGCTCCAGGACTGTGACGCAAATGTTGTACACTTCTTTGTTATTTGGATAGCCGTTCTGCTGTTGGTGTTATGGCGCATAACACGTCGGACTCTCGTCTCTGGTATTTCCACAATGAGATTCGTAGTGGGGGTTATCTCAGCCATGGTTGAGAAGGAATTGGGGGAAAGGAACTTTGGCGCACACAGTTTTTGGCCATGATAATATATATTATATGATATTGTTGTATAATATAATGTCATTTAGATATAGAGCTCCAGGACTCCCACCGGAGCACCCGGAAGTTCACATGGTACCGCATGGCCGCAAGCTGCTCAGGGCCGCATCCTCCTCCTTGACCCGCCTCTCTCCTCCTCATTTGCATTAAAGCTACAGACACCGAAACGGCGCGTTTGGGGAAAGCTCAATGTGCAACTGGCTCATAGTGGCTGTAATTCTGCAACACGGCTGAATTTCGGGAATGTCTTCAAATACTCTGTTAGGGGCCCACTAATATCTATATTAAAGCATCCATAAAGTAGCATGCCATATGACCTTTAATGTGACCATGGAAAATGCATGGTTTATGGTATGGTGCTAAACTATTGTAATGCCTAATCCATTTTCTAGTCATATCTATGGTGAAAGATAAATCCTGCTTTAATGGGATTTATTCAAAATGTAAAAATAAATTATATAGTCCAAAGAAACATTTTAAAAGTGTAAGACTAATTAACTATGTTAATTGAACGCCTAACATCACAGGCATGAGAAATGAGTCTGGATAAAAGCTGATTTTGCAACTTTTGCATTAGACTGAGATAAAAGGATATTGTCAAGGTAAAGGTCTGGATGCCTATATGTGGGCGGCTTATGACGTTAGTTAACCCCCACCACCACACCTGCCCACACACACACCCTTGCCTTCACTGATACCACTACACCGCCCTGTTAGGGGAGGACAACCTGTGCAGCCAATGTGCGAAAGAGTGTGGGATAAACATAGAACCTTCAACCAAACGGTGAACTATAAATCACGCCTTCCAGGGATTTTGGCTAAATCAAAAACTTCCTCTTAACCCAAGCCTATGAACTATACATTTTCCTGGCCAATGCTTTCCTTATCAACAATTTGAAATAGGCTATAATTGGCATACTTGTTGTGCAAGTCAAATATATCCATAAAGCAAATCTAGAAAAAAAAAGATTCAGAAAAAACACCCGAAGGCTAGGCCTATTATAGGCTACTTTGCACACTTTCAGTTATAATTTGTTTGTTCAGTGTTTGTTATCTTTTAATCATGCAGAGTTAAATAAAGAGGCCAGTGAGTATACATAATATCACAGAGTTGGACTAGAAGGCTTAAATTTTGCAATATCGAAAATAAATGCTCAATTTAACACTCTTTTAGACTTTAGGAGTGTATAAGATTGTATAACATTTTTCACATTGCAGATTGTTTAAATTTATAACTGATTTTCTTTTAGCAAAATATATCAAGTGGGCTATGCATTTAGATCGAATAAGCACTTATTATGTTCAGGTATTGAGTTACAATTAAGGGAGCGAAATAATGATTACAAAATAATATTTGTATCAGGATGAGTAGTAACAAAGTTAATCTATGAATAGCTACTTCTACATCTTTATTCTACATCATCATGATACATCATCTCTATTTATTACAGATAGACCACAAAAGCGGTTTAAAGTTGTACAAGTTGTAAAGCTTACACTTTCACATCACACTCCAATCCTGTCAACGGAAAGATCTGTATGCCTGTGTGCCGGGCTTATGACGTTGGTTTGAAAGGTAACCCCCACAACCCCACACACACTGACACGCATTACACCGAACTGTATGGGGAAGACAGCGTGTGCAGCCAACGTATGAAAGATGTGTGTGAGTGTGCGAATTCTGGGGGTCTGTGAATCACGGACCACCTGACATCACAATCCTGATGTCATCGGAGTGCTGTGGGAGGGTGTGCAGGGGGATAGGGGGCGGGGTCTTTTGCAGTGCACGGCCGCAGTAGAGAGACGCTGTATTATGTCATTGTGGTGTTATCATCGAGTAGGTGTTTCGCTTGAGTGAGGAGTGGATGCCGATCTCGTGCAAAAAGACTCTGATGTCACGAGAATGGTAGTGCATTCTTATTTCCTCGCTCTCTTCACGCCTCCTCCCAGACCTTCACGACACCTCAACTGTGACATCAAGCCGTCACAAATGCTAGGAATGATGCAGTATATGTGTGTGTGTGTGTGTGTGTGTGTGTGTGTGTGTGTGTGTGTGTGTGTGTGTGTGTGTGTGTGTGTGTGTGTGTGTGTGTGTGTGTGTGTGTGTGTGTGGGGGGGGGGGTGTGGGTGTGTGTGTGTGTGTGTGTGTGTGTGTGTGTGTGTGTGTGTGTGTGTGTGTGTGTGTACGTGTGTGTTTATGTGTGTGTACAAGACTGTGTGAATGTGTGTTAGTGTTAGACATGCATGCTTTCATTTCGATTTCGATTTAAATCTAGATATCCAAACGATGCTTTAATGCATCACCAGGGAAAATATAGCCTATAGATTTGGCCAAGGTAAAGCCCCTCTTTCTTTACCCAGTGATTGCATCACATAGCCTAAGTAGGCTATTATTAAATAGCTATAGTGCCAGGGTTCAAACATGTTTTCTCTGATCTATCTAACAATGATACATACCGGGTCTGTTGCCAATAATGTGTAAAAGACACACGTCACTGATAGTCCGGCTGTTCCGGTCAATTATCTTGTTGTGCTTCTGGGACATTCCCTGCTCTGTCTTATGAGTTGAGTCTTGTATGATAAGCCACACACATGTCTATAATTAAAATGTGCTCAATGAAGTTTGTAATTTGCAGGTAACAAGTAAAGTCAAATGCCCTCAAAGCAAGTCTTCCCCTTGCAGGTGTCTTGCCTCTGAGGCACATTTTCAGATATTCTTGATGACGGAGGGACGCGGCAGACAGTAGCCTATCAGTCACGATGCGAATGAACGGAAGGAGGATTTATGATGATGAATGAGAGAAGAAGGTGGAGGCTGTACAGCAGAGGTGGGGTTTGGCGGGAAAGAGGCGTTGAACAGGTCTAGCATGCCTCTTCCGGCACATCGTTATGAAACACTTTTAAAGGAAGAGACACCGATAACACATAAAACAGGCTAGACTGCACTCTAGGACGTACAGGGATGAACTCAGATCAGTGGCAATAACAGGCACGCGCACGCGCGCGACAGTTCAAAGTGTGGACGTCAATACATTTTTGGATCATTGAGACACAAAGTGTACATTAGGATGTCTGTTTAGCCTAATACCGCTTCTGCGGCTATTTTTTTGTCTTATTTTATGACAGGGAATAAATCAAGCGACAGGTAGCTGTTACATTGTGATCCGTTCGTTTTTGTGAATGAATTAGGCATGCATCCATAGGCTACAAGCAAGCCATCGACTTCTTAAAGTAGGCCTAAGCCCGCCAGTAGGTGTGTGTATCCTGTCAGTTGTAGTAAAATTGCAGTTATTCTTTTACCATGAACAGGAAGGAACCCCGTCTCACCAAGGTCTCCCAATTCAAGAGAAAAGTGCCTTCCAAATGAGCTGATGACGTCCTCCTCGTAGGCCACGGAAGTATTGGTACTTGACTGCAACATTTGTGAAACTGTTTTACTTTTTTTAAACAAAAAAATCAATATTGTTTAGGGTGACCTCATTAGAAAGGTGAACTGAATTGGCAGAACTCGGTTCGGCACCATCTCACCTGTCGGTTGAAGGATCAGTTTACATTGCTATTTTGTTACGGTCAATCACCAGCCCCACTATAATGAAGTCTCCAAGGTGCTCTCATCAAACAGGATGTTTAGGCCTACTATATACCAAACTGGCTGAATTCAAGCCAAACTATTAATAGGCTATCATAAGGTTTTTTGATGATGAAAGATGATGGCCAATGATGAACATGGAATTTAGTTATTTTAGGTAACAAGAAATCGAGAGAAATACGATGAGTTAAAGACGTTTTTCTGAATGAATTAGGCCTGAAAGCTGAGCTACTGTATGTGGCATCGTTAACCACGAGGCAGGAAGGAAGCTGAGTACATCCTACCAAGGTCTCCAAATACAAGAGAAAAGAGATCAAACCGACAAGTCCTGCCTTCCAATTTAACAACGTCGTGTGGCAGGAAATGGACATTTCCCTTACACCTAATGACGAAAGAACATTAAGCCAATGGAACCTGACTGAACATTGTCCTTATTCTGGTTCCACAACTGAGGTGCATGATCTGTGTAATGATCTAACCCTGAGAGCCGCGTTTCGGCAGAAATCATGTCAACTCTACAGACCAAACAGCCAAACTCCAGTCCCCTTAAAAGCGGGGGTCCGCTTCCAAGTGAACTCTGGTGCGATTCGATGTGCTCGTGATTCGCCCCAACTATAGGAAGTGAATATAAACAATGCATTCTGGGTTGAATGCTGGCCTACACTTCTGCCAATTTGAGATCGTAAACATATTCAGCTTGGTATCTGTGAACTTTGCCTAGATTAAAGTGAGTCACGGTCAGTGGGGCAATCAGAAAGCACTCATCGCAAAACGGATACTCATAAAAACGCTGACATTTTTAAATCATTCGGTGACAGAATGGTAGAAATAGTGTACTTTTTGATTTGTTTTGATAGCAAATGAAACACCCCAAGTCCGTTGTTTTTGCACCTGTATTATTGTCTGCAACAAGAAAGTTCCCTATAGTTTTCTTTCCAATAGACGAGCGGCCTGTGGTTTGTTTGGTTCGCTTAACAAAGTCCTTTGGGAACTCTACCCGGACCAAATTAGAATTTCAACATAGCACCTCCAACACTGAACCTGTTCCGTCAGGTTGCCTGACAGTCTTTGTGGTATTCATGATACAGTCTTGTATTCATGCATGCAGTCTATGAAGAGTAGGCAGGCTGGGAATATACCCCAGAGGCCTCTGATCCATGATGCCAAAAATCGGCATTTCATCCCCTGGTAGGTGTTCTTAATGATTCTTTGGTAACACTTTAAATAAAGTTAAGTCATAACTTAAGTCTGGAGGCCTTTAGTTGATGATCATTAACAAAACATTAATACACATTTGCAGATTCCTGATAACTGCTACTTAAAAGGGCTCCTATAATACCACCAGGTATGATGTTGATTAACCACACCCAACACCCATGTCAAAATTGACTCCTGCTAGTGACATCACAAGTGGGAGTGTCCACCAAGTTTTATAATTGATAGGTCAACAGTCCGTACAGTCCACTGAATAGGCCGTGCACATATTGATCCTCTGCACATGTATATGCATTTTTTGTTAATGATTAGTCATAAGGCTTATCACAAGACTTATCAATTACCTATGACTGAACATTATTATAAAGAGTTACCAATTCTGTTCAGTAACACCGATAGCACTAGGGCACTATGGAATCCCGCCGGGATGCAATTGTGCACCATATAGGTTTCCAAACCAACTCCTGGTCCACACTGTCAAACACATTTTCTAAATCTAGGAATATTTTTATATTTTATAATGATTATCCTAAAATGTGGCTATTTGAACGCCATTGGCTCACTAATCTGACTCCGGCACACTGGGTTAAATTTGAATTGGAACAATCATGTTAGTGGAGGCGCGGATCTGTAAGCGTGTAATTGACTAACTACAAACACAAAATCAGCCAGCAGTAGTAAACTCTTTCCAGTAGGAAGATAAGCAAAAACATCCTGTTTGGTGGATGTCTGTTGGATGTTATTAATGAACACTGTGTAGGCTGGCCGCTGAGGAATATCATTATTAAAATCCCCTTCCGAAAACTAAATCCACTAAAGTAGTTTCTCTTCAGCAAAATATTGGCCTAATGAAACAGAAAGTATGGCATTACTCTCCCATTTCCAGTTTTTGGTCTTCTGCTGTAGCATGTGGGACTCCTGGAGACTAGATGTCCCATGTTCCCCATGCCACCCTGCTTCCCCATAGTTTGTCAACCATTTTGCAATGTTATTACAATGCAATAGAACACTAAATAGTAAAGGAAAAGTAAAAAAAAGCAAAGTTCTTGAAGCTCCATTAAAGGGCCCTTGTTTTACCACCAGGTGTGAGCTTGATAAGCCATTACAAGAAGTTTGTAACTTGTAATGAGTGTCCATCTTTAGGAATGATAGGTAAGCAACATTTGCAACTGTCCACTGGTTAGGCTAGTTGACTGATTCTAGGTATATATCTAGGCGGACACTCCCACTTGTGATGTGTGATGTCACTAACGCACATGGAATGGCAGATTTAAAACAGGCTTGTAATGCTAGCTCACACCTGGTGATAAAATAGCAACATCTCACCCCCCCCTGTTCTTTTATAGAGCTATAATTGATGATAGACACCCAGTTACATAGTGCTCTAGTGTTATCCAAGGACATACTCTGTGAATAGGTCAAGACAAGGTTGTACGCTACCATGGATCGACGCATAGCAACACAGAGACAAGAAAATAACAGGAACTACTGGAATTAGTCATTTAACATTTATTGTGTCAAAAAGGTCCCATTCTACCAACATTTTGTCTTGAAATAAGTGCAATACATAGGAATGTGCGATTTATATGTATGCCCACTAAAAGCTAAGCAGAGTATTATGTACCTTTTTTTCTAAACAATTGAAAGGAGATTGTTGAGCAGCCGTACACTGACCAATGGCGTGAGAGATCAATTTACTAAGCTAAACACAATCCGAGTCTGTTCATAGCTCCGCCCTGCCCCCACGGTCCTGGAAAAGCCACACAGTCTCCATCAGATGCCCACAGATAGTGTAAGAACAAGGTAAAGGGCAAACAAAACAAGAGGTGTATTGTAAAGGGTTCACAACCCAATACTCTGTTGACTTTCATAGGATCGCTACGAGCACAGTGGTATGACATAGTCATTACAAAGGAAATACGTCACAGTGCCGCTGGTGACTGTGATTTCTCCCACTTCCTCATTGGAAATTTCCCTAACTTGCCGTGTTTCGAGCACGTCGGCAAGATGGCCGCTTACAGCCTGAGTGTTGCAGAAATATACAGCATATATACAAACACATAACATTTACCCAATGCGTTGTTGATATAACTGGTGGTAAAACAATGACGAAACACTATCCAAAAGGGACCAATACCAATTGTTTACCGTTTAGCTGGCTGATGTTAGAGACATGTTTTTACATCCATCCAACTCTCCCTCCTATGAGAACACACCCACCTATATGCTACCAGTACCCAGAGGACACTCAGACAGCAGTAGATTTGTATTGAAAAGATACCAGTGCTAATATGAGATTGGAAAACCTTGGTCTACCATAAGAGCTAACTGCATACATGAAAAAAACTCATCAGCCTCCAAATGAGCAACTCAAATGAGGCATTGCATTTTGTTCATCCTCAATTGTCCCCAAGTTATTTTGGTCAGTCACTTGGTCGTGTCATTGGTCTGATTGACCCAGTCAGCCAGAGAGGAGAAGTAGCCTTGTTGGGAGATGCGGCTGTTTGGATTAGGATGTTTGCAGCTATTGCCGCCGTCTTGTGCCATTGATTCGCTGCTGATGCCATTGTTCATGGGCCTTGGAAGCAGGTCAGTGTAAGTGATACCCTGACTTTCCATCGTGGGTTGTATGAAAGGAGCACGGTTGTCCTGTCCACCAGCAACCTGTTCCTGTTTCACCTGGAAACCATTATGAGGCCATCCGGCCATCAGACCCTTGATAAAATCATCTCCCTCAATCCCCTCCAAGAGGGGAAAACTACCGAGCCCTGGGTTGCCCATGCCATCTCCTGGCCCATTCAAGGTGCCCTCCATGGGGCTAGGGGAAGCAACACCAGACCATGCAGGCTGGAGACCATGGCTCTGGGCACCGGGAATGCTCTGGCCTGTGGTCTCCGTGCCGCACTCCACCCTGTGTTGTTGAAGTTGTTGATGCTGATGTTGCTGCGGCTGCTGCTGTTGCTGCTGCTGCGGTTGTTGCTGCTGCTGCTGCTGTTGTTGTTGCTGCTGCTGCTGCTGTGGCGGCTGAAAGATATAATGCTGGGGCTGGTGTAGTGCCTGGCATATCGAACCATGGAGTTCCGGATCCAAGCACAGCAAGTCCTTCACGGAAAGCTCGGGTAAGAGGTTGGTGCCAGCAGGGTAACCAGAGGCAGCATTAGGCTGCTGCGGCCTAACGTTGTGCCCTGCAGGGCTCATGGTGCAAAGTGGGTGGGCCCTGATGGTGTCCATGGAGAATGCTGGGTTGGGGCTTCGCCACGATTGGGTGTGTGAAACACCAGCGGGCTGAGGAAATGGCAACCCGGAGGTGCGTGGAGGGGCAAGGTTGAAGGCCGTGTTAAGTGCTACAGAGGTTTGGTGCATTGCCGATGCGAGGCTCCTCGGAATTGGATTGTTGTCTGAAGAAAAAAGAACGAAGACAATAGCGGGTCAAATTAAGTTGATCGTGGATGGGAGGATGAGCAAAGTACGAGCCAGGCTGAAACACTGACCTTTTCTGTGGCCCATCATGGCGCTAAATGGTACTAGTTTTTGCCGGTTGGCTGTCAAACCAGTCAGGGAACCAGCTGTAGGAGGAGGATCAAAGGGTGAGATCCAACGTATTTTACTAGTTGGGGTGATTTGGGTTCCAAACCATTGTTAACCCTGGCAACCCAACACAGCAAATGGGACACACTGACACAGGGAACTGTAAATAAACGTTATTAATTACCTGACGGATCAGACTTCTTCATTTGGAAATTATGCTCCAATCTCCGCTTCTTCTCGTTATAACCATACGGATCTGAAAAACAGTGAAATGGTTAATTTAACAGAGAGAATATATAATTAAAAAGTATATCATGACCATCAGCCATTTTATACACGAGTTTATATCATTAATTTGGACATGCGCTACCACCGAGGTGAATGTATCTGTCTTCAGTAACTTTAGTAACTAGCTACACTTTGTCTTTTGATCTAGATTTCTGACAAGAAAAAGCAGCAGCACGTAGAGAAGACAGTGTGAGTGGCTGGCAACCGCTGGCCAATAAAACACGATCCTATTTGTTTTATTCAACCGAGTGCCACGAATTAGCAACCCTGCGGTTCGTTGGTTACCACTCTCGAACACTTCCCACCTTTGTCGTCGGGCTGGTAATGGAAGTTGATGGCCTCGCTCACTTCCTGGTCAGTGGGCCGGCGCAGCTGCATCTGCACGACCACGGGATTGGTGATGGTGGCGTCGTAGTAGGGGGGGCTCTTGAAGACGATGGCCACCTGCCGGTGGACGTCCGCCTGGGAGAAGGTGCCCCTGGCCTCCCAGCCTTCTTTGGTGAAGAAGCGAACCTCGATGTCGTCTGAGGGGCGCGGGTGGAGGCAGAGAGGAAGAGGGAGGGCAGAGATGGACGAATGTGTGAATGAATGAACACAAAGATGGCTGATGGCAAAGAATGGCGGTTGAGGGGAAGGAAAATAAATGAGTGCAGATGTTAACACAAATAAAGTGATAACCAAGTGTGATAAGATATACATGTTTTAAAAAGGTCCCTTCGAGCTGAGGCCTCCTACCCACTGCAAGCCTTTTAGAGCCGGGCTGACTCCGACAGTAAACACTATATAGCAGGTCTTGAGAAACAGTCTTGCCTGGCCGTCAGGTTGTCGGTCCACAATAGGGACTAGGAACATGTGGGGGTACCTGCATTAAGCCTCTTCTATCCCGAGGTATGGGTTGGATTTTTCTCAGTCCCCCCCAAAAGAACGTGAGTCAAGCCTGATGATGCCAAATTGGTTTAAAGAAATCTTTGCCCTCGTAACTCTGAAGTGGGCTCGGATGACAATCAGAGCCCACTTCAGAGTGACGTCCCCGACACACCGGCGCACACTCACGTTGCCCTTGCTGGTTGGAGCGTTAAATCAACTTCCTGCCCCGCCCCACCAAAATCATTTTTAATGGCTGATCATTGGGTTAGATTGTGTACCTTTTTGAACTTTGTCACACAGCAAGAAGATCTCATCTCCTCCCCTAACGGCACCACTGTTCCTGTTGACTCGACAGATCCTCAACTCAGCCGTATTTGGGGCACCTGAGGACACACACACACATTAGATCCAACATCGTCTTCTGATAGCTCAGTATGTCTCGAAGGCAGCCTTTAATGGTCATGGACGACAGTTTATAGAGTGATGGGTTACAGATTTGGTTAATTAGACAGCAGCCTGCGTGTATAATTGTGAAAATGATCCGTGAACACGAAGATAAATTCATTATCTTTGGGTGATACTTTCACCAAAAAGGGAGTGTAATAACAACAGCGCTTTCGGTTTAGAATTTAAACTGATCGAGTCACATGATGGCTGCTAGAAAAGAGGAAGTGCACTATGGTAACAGGGCAGCTTGTTGAGTGAGTGCAGAGAACTTCCCCTTTCTCTTTGTGTGTGTGCGGAACAATGAACAGCCTCTGTCTGTACAACAGTTGAGAATAAAGCTAGCTGCTAATCACCTTAGAGCCATGTGCTATGGACATGTCTGGTCATTTTTGGATTATTGATTAATTATGAATTGAGCAATAATGAAGGCTTTCTGGTCTTGAATATATATATATATATATATAGCATAGATAGATATAAATTTTTTGTGATAATACTGTATATGTAGTAGATTTTGTGATCTTATACGGTTCTGATTTACTAATGGTCTTTTCTCAAACTTTGTGGAGAAAAGACCATTGAACAACAGATTAAATAAATTGTAATATTCTGTTCAAATCTACCAACAATTGGTGTAAATGGCAGTGATGCAGATCCATCACCACACAGGTGGGGCCTGCATGTCTCAAGCCGAATCTCATTGCAGGGCTGACCAGATGACGCGGGGGGGGGGGTTAGCGTGGCCACTCACGGTTGTCGTAGATGGGGTTGGTGACGAGGGGCTTGATGGAGTAATGTCCGCTCTGGTCCTGGAGGAACACCTCGATGCAGAGACGCACCACGTTCAGGTCATACTCCTCGGTCTGCACAAGCTGCTCCTTGGGCACTGCACACACAGAGACACAAGGTCAATATAGCAGAGCTATTGAATACTGATTAGGTTATTTCATTGATTATGGTTTGGAGTCTTGGATATTATCCCCGACATAGACGAGAGTCTGACAGACTGACTAGCTGTCTGGTTTGGTGGGGGGGGGGGGGGGGGGGGGGGGGTGAGGGAGGGGTGGAAGGCTACCCTCATGCAAACTCAACCATGGCTCCCCATCAAATACGTCACGCAACGGCATAAGCCTACACACAGCAGTTAGTAGTATGCAGCCACCCCAGCGAACCCACACACACACACACACACCACCTGCTGAAGATGCACACATGCACCTCCCGCCGCAACAACAGACACCCACACAAACTAAGTTTCACATCCCACTGACTTCCTTCAAATCTCTGCATCTTTGCTCTCCGCTCAAAAAACTCAGGGTTAAACTCAGACTTGCTGTGCGGAGTCCCGGCCCACCACCTACTGAGGCGACCACGTCACTCCTCCTCAGGTGGAAACTGAGCACACGAATGCCTGCGTCGGAGAGGACGTGCATGCCTCCTGTGGAGAGGATTCAGGGGTTAGGGAGGGGGAGTAGAGAACATGACCCCGGACTTTCTACCATTCCACCTCACCAGCACCACCATCAACCAAACCACGACACTGACCCCTCCCGGAGTAAAAAAGACAAAGCGGACTAACTCTAGAAGATATCTGTTTATGTCTTTGGACTAGTATGTGAATGGCTGCCCTAGTTACCAATAAACTGTTGTTCCTAATCCCCTCCCCTCCTCTCTAGAGAATATAAGTGCTGTGCCTCTTACTGTTGCCTGTACCAAGTTGCACCGTCTTCAAATGGTGCTTACCCGTATTTCTACTTTGTGTTTGGGTGATAGGTTCAAGCTTGCATTTGGCAACGACAACGGTGGAGAAAGTGAAAGGGAGGGAGAGAGAAGAAGATCAAATATATGGTCGGAAAATATATTGACACCTCTTGTTTTGTATGAGAGTTGAAGAGGGGGGGGGGGGGGGGGGGGGGGGGGGGGTGAGAGAAAAAGAGCAAAAGAGTGACAGTGACAGAGACAGAGCGACAGAGAGAGACAGAGAGAGATCACCTGGCTGTTTGTTTGTGTAGCATGTTCAAGTGCGTTGGCCATGGGTTGGAAAGAGTGTGAAGGTGTGTGTGCCCACTTGATTTGCATGTGCATATCTATTGGTATTAATATGTACCTTGAGAATGAGGCCAAGGGAGAGAGAAAAAACTAGAGTGGGAGACGGGTGTCATACACAACCACTACAAGTTCTACGACATGACTCACCCAGAATGTGGATGAGTGCTAGACCAGTTCAGTCCGGTTAATCAAGCTGAGGGATGGACATCATGTGAATAACATTCATCTATCACCTGAGCTGCCATAGCTACAATAATCACCAGATTGGATCATATTGCCTGCAAATTAGATGCACTGTAATACAGTTCAAGCAGTCATATTGTGTTGATATTTCAAAATAGATTTCTAAGTATAGTGATCATTGTTGTGGTAGACTGCGCTAAAGAGTAATGAGGAGACCAGAACCATATCAGCCCCAGAGCCATATCTGATGATCCTTTTGGGAAAGGGTTCATAGGATTTCAAAGCCTGAGGCCATGTTGTGGACCAACATAAGACCAAGCTCGCTGAAGCACTGATGCAAACTACAAACGTAACGTTGGTGCTGGTGACTGACGGAACACTCCAACACAAACGTGTACAGACACAAACAAAAAGATGCAGATCTCTATGCTCTGGTTAATGATGAGAGAGACTGTATGAGACTCTTTCTGCACACAGGAAATGCGAGTTTCACAGCAGAAGTGAAGTAAGAATAATAGTGGGCTACAATAAATCTTGCTGAGAAAATGACCTACCAATCTTTCCGCTCGCTTCTGTTCTCCAAATCTCTCATAGCACGAGGGACAATAAACATGTGGCTCAATTGATTGTGGGATTTTATATAGACAATATAGATTATTCAAAATAGTAACCTACAAATGATTGAATGAACAAAGAAACAAATTGGCTCTCAATGCGTACAACCTAATCAAGATTGATACTCTCAACAGATCTGGGTACCAGATCACTGGGAAGACAGCTTTGAGTGTTGCACACTGTACACATCCATCACATTAGCATTAGAAAAGCAATAATAATAATAATAATAATAATAATAAAAAAAATCCTTACAAAAACAATAGGGATCCAACCTGTTGGCTTGGACCCCTAATAAGGGGCGGGGTTGAATAGTGCTCCAGCTCTACTGCTGCAGTCTCACACAAGGAACTTGTGACATGGACAATGAGGAACCACGTATAACTCTCCTGGATTACGAAACAACAAAGAACCAAGATACTAAATCGTCCATCCCACAAAGCACAACCATGGGCTAACCATAGTGTGTGTGTGTGTGTGTGTGTGTGTGTGTGTGTGTGTGTGTGTGTGTGTGTGTGTGTGTGTGTGTGTGTGTGTGTGTGTGTGTGTGTGTGTGTGTGTGTGTGCGCTCGCACACACGTACGTTCCTCGCCCTCTCAACCAAAAAAAACGTAGCCGAACAACCATGTCATTTCGCCAAAGAAGAAGGCCTATAAAAGTGCCGTTGCTGTAAATATGGGGAAGCCCCGCGTTGCTCTGCCTCCCCCTCCCCCGCACGCTAGGCTGTTAATGAATGCCGCGCTTCCAGCTCTCCGGTGGCATCCAGCGCCGCACTGGATTGAGCAACGTCAAGATGGAATGGGGAAGTGGAGCCCAACTCCTGTTAGTACATGAGGGGCGGCCGCCGCCACAGCCATCTGTCTGCACCACACGCCGGGGGGGTGAGGCAGGGGGCTGCCCACTGAACCACCACTGCTTTCAGACGCACAATTTTCCCCAGCATGGGAATCATACGCAAGGCCAACTACATAGAAACAAAATGCTCAAAAAGCACATTTTCAACCATTTTCGTTCATATTTGTGTGAGGAAGGTTGATAGTTAGCTAAATAAATAAATCTTACTACTATAAAAGCAGGCCTGTCGCACCAGTCATGTGTGCATGTGCCAAGCAGCCTGCAGCTCACACACAAACACACACGGAAACGCACACACACACACACACACACACACACACACACACACACACAGACACACACAGACACACACACACACACACACACACACACACACACACACACACACACACACACACACACAAACCGCACAACAAGAGAAATTGCGATAAAAGAAGGGAAGAGAAAATGTCTCACCTTGACAAGCAACGGCAGGTCGTTCTTTTTGTCACATAAAAACCGTTAAATTCAGACATCGCGCCGACCGGCATATCAACACACGTGTGACGCGATCTTAAAGAGACAGTAAGATCGCGTCACACGTGATAGTCAGTACCTGACAACCCTCACACCATTAAGGAGGAAGACTATTTAAAGCTACTGACAACTGAAATGTCTCAGACCGATGCATTTGTGCAATTCTCAAATGGGAGATGAATCGAGCGAGCGAGAGAGCGAGAGAGAGAGAGAGAGAGCTTACCATGAAAAGGGTTGATTCCTCTGGTGATTCGCTGCATGATGGCCTCCTTCACCTCCCTCCTCCTCACACACTGGATGCCCAGGTTCTGGAAGCTAGCGCCGGAAGACACAGACATCTCTTTAAGTACAAGTTGGCTACTTCCACAAACACCCCACATACCTTCCCAAAACCCCATGCAACATCACTCAATCTTTTAATGGCAAAGTCGGTTTGGTTTTGGAATAACAAACTAAATCGATTATGTGGTTTGTCTGAGTACCAAAGGGTAAACTGCGGTACCAAAAGGTTTGGGTTTGTTACTGATGGTTTAAAACATCCCATTCCTTTTAACATGGCTGTTTTAACTGTATTTGAAGTGGAAACCACTCCATACACCGCTGTCCCTATGCTACATCATACCACATTTTTTGGGAATACATAACCGAATATGTGGCATTTATCAATTAAATTAGTTGTTATTGTAATTGATCAATTCATTAAGGCTAAGACTGATCTCTGATGGTATCAGAGCCAATATAATTTGCGATAAACGTAAACACGACATGCGTGACTGAGTACTCCCACACACACACACACACACTCATCCTTCTCTCTCTCTAAAACAGGCAATGAGAGCGATGATGTGACTTGGGGAATTCCCCATTTCAAACCTCGTCACTGTTGAACTAATAATGTGTAGATGTGTGACATTGTTTGTGTGTGCATCATACGTCTGTCCATATTTTTCAAGGTAAGCCTTTGCAGATGTTTCACATGTCTCATCCAAAATTGTTCTTTTGAATGTTCAAATCCTTGAGCCCGAATGTGCTCTGATAAGACTAATGACAGCTTTTCTCCTTGAAAGGACAAACAGGGAATGCTACTGAAAAGGACGGTTACAGAGAGAGTTGGGGGTACTCACGCAATGACCCTGCGCTCCGGCCCGAACTCCGCCTCGTAGTACCCTTCCTTGCAGTCCTTTCCCACCAGGTCGTGGGGGTGGGGCCGGTAGGGCTCACTCTTGGTCACCAAGGAAACACGCACCTTCCCCTTACCACAGTAATTCAGGATCTACACGAAAGAGATCGGTCGGGTTCGGTTAGGACACAGCAATGCATTTTTAACTCGATTTACATAATAGCGACTCATATGACTTGCATTGAGTTATAACTACACTAAATCATAAAAGGTAGGGATGCCCTATATAAATCAGGTCGAATGAAGGATCGGACAATGATGAGTAATTGGATTATGCTTTACTCCGCTAATTCATTTAACGCAGAGAGAGCTGATAATTCTAAGCCCAATATCGCTCTATTGTCTTCACTATAGGGCTGCACACTGCGGTCATACTCGTCTGACTTTTACACCTGAGTAGAGCCATGCAGTGAGGGCGTAGGAGATTAGGGAGCAAAACACCCAACAAGTAATCGACAGTTTGGTATTTTTTCACAGCTAGGGAGAAGAGTTCTTAACTAAAACTTGGGTTTAAAACAATAAGAGATTTACCTTGGTTGGTCACAAACTGGAGGTCAATAACTTATCGATTAACGGCCAGATAACGAGGCAGATAATTAACAGATATCTTATTGGTTAAAAACATGTGACATGTGTACCTAACAAAAACAGAGGAGTGGGACACAAGTCAATAAAGTGCCCAGCTGGGCAGTGTTTGCAACAGGTGATGGTAGATGCAGAGGCGGCCTACTCCCACTGAACTTGTGAATGTATCTATTAAATTACATCGCAATATAAACTTCTTAGTTGTACGTGTGTTATGTGTAGAGAACCCTTCTGATCATGCTGTTGGTGGAAAGGTGTGCACCAACGGTGTTGGTGCCAATTAAGGTGTTCCCCATAATGGGAGGACGTGATTAATCAACAGGATGCAGTTAATCATGAGGGCCATCCCAGTGAGCAAAGCCTTAAGAGTTTGGAATCGCACCCACCTGCAGAACACCTGTCTGTGTGTGTCCCCAGGAGGGTGTGTGTGTGTGTGTGTGTGCGCGCGCGTGTGTTTGTCTCTATCTACCTGGATACTTGGGTAGGTCCTGTTGTTGTCAAAACTCCGCTCCCCGGGGATGCTTCCAGCGGAGCGACCCTCACACTTGTACCTGAAGCGCATGCCTCTCTGCTTGGGCTGCTCAAAGATCTGGACCTCTGGTACAGCCACTGCAGGGAACCAGGAATGGTGGAAGACCGCCCGTTAATCATGAACCTCTTTGCGTAGTAATTCAAATGTAATGGCCACGAGTAGGCCCAGTGCACCGTAGTGTTGGTTATGATTGTGGTTAATGCCGTGGTGAGAGATATGATTCAAAATAAAGACGCAGGATAGTGTTGGGCTAGAGCTAATTAAAGTAAAAGGACAGATGTTTCCCTCATGCATGGCACTTATTTCAACTCCAAGTCTGACAATGGTGACACCCTTCCATTAAAACAATGCTGTTTTACGCGTTTAGTGCCACTGCCACTACGCTAAACCTTGGCACAACGCTTCTAAACCAGGTTACATTCAGGAAGAAAGGCGCAAAGCCAAACTGGCATGCAATCCCTAATAGACATTTAGGCAGGGCCGCCGTAAAGGGGTGAAAGGTGATGACGATTCTAGGGGCCCACAGCCCAGGGGGGGCCCATGGCAATAAAAAAAAAATAAAAATAAAATAAAATAAAAAAAAAGTAACTACCAGCCCATAGTACTAGGCCAGCCCCCCCCCCCTCCCCCCCCCCCCCGTCAACAATTGCTCCTTCCTTGGCCCCCGCACTCCCACCTGCTCACCCACCCTTGTCAATAAAAAAAAACCTTTGTCGCGAGCCTTCCATTAAAATAAATGAGGAAGTAGAAAGCAAGAAGTAACGACCACGAAGAGGGGAAACGGCCAGCGATGTTCGCCAGCGTTCACATGACATTTGAAAACTAACATAAATGTGGACTTACTTGTATGTTGGTTGTCCCCCAGCAAGGGCGGCAGATGAGCTGTGGAAGGGAAGCGAGGGGGCGCGTTTTAGGCAGGCTCTGAGTCCAAGTGCGCTACTAACAGGGACAAGATGCTCTTCTAATAAAATGGTCATTTAAAACCGATAAACAGAGGGTTTTTTTGTTCGTATATTTACTTTGGATGTAGTTTGTAATTCAATAATGAATACATGTATTCAGTTCTCTCCCTCTGCAGTCGTAGACCGAAGTCACATGCACTCCCTCGTTCTCAATTTAGAGAAGTTGTACTCACCGTCCATATTGCGTTATCTCGACACAGACGGTTGTTCTTTCCGGCTCCCCGAGCAGAATGAGTGTCAATGTGTGATGAAATTAATATTTGTTCTGAGCTCTAGAGACACGTCTGGGAATTCCCCCCCCCCTCGTCCCCGCCCTCGAACGGAGCGGACCAATGAAATGGACAAGCGCCTCAGGAGACACTGCGCGCCGCAAAGAGCAAGTGGCTGCATCACCGATGTGACGTCACAACACCAATGTAACCAAAAGAACGTAAAAAAGTCATACTTAGAAGAGGTATGAAAAGGTCTTAGCCTTACGATCGTTTGACTTTGGGGCAATTACCTCCCCCGTCCCAAAATACCACACATCGCTGTAAGATAGCCAGACTTGAAAGACTGTCAATTCGTATAATAGTACTATTACTTTGATGAATAGTACTCTAATCTAGAAGTATTGGTACAAAATCTACAAGTAAGACCATAAATTTGTGCATTTTGAAAAAAGTCCATTTTGAAAGAAGAGATTTCTCACAATACAAATAAGTTTAGCAAGTCTATTCTTAGAATTAAATAATGTAAATTAGAACATTTGTTGAGTCGTAATGAGTTAACAACCCAATGCATACGGTGGATGCATAATAAAGAGACAAAAGACCATTGTAGGTTTCAAGGATTTAATGGGTGTGTGGATTCGTTTAAAGGAAGTGATACACATACAAAAATACCATCTCAATACAATTTAGAAACAAACATCTAAATGACACTTTAAATGTTTCCAAAACAGCAAAAGCTAAGCCTGAAAAAAAAAGATGATGAGTTTTCTTCTCAAAAAAGAGACCTAGATGTTGTGAATGCTATAAAAATAAGATCATATGGTACAAATATGCAAATATAAATAAAGTGATAAGAAACAGCCCCCCACCCCAAAAATTATGAATAAGCCATTTGGAGAAAAAAAAAGAAAATTAAGTAAAACTAAAAAGGGTAACAAAAAGGAAACATGCTATCTGTACATTGGGGAGTCGGTCGCTGGGGGCCCCGCTCCACTCAATCAGGGGGCCACCTGACGGTGGTACCGCCACTGGTGTCTCCAGAGTCGTGTGGTTCTGCTTTCGCCAGCTACCAACACCCAATGGAGGATGCTTGGGTTTCACTAGCCACTAGAAAAAGAGTGGGACCCCAGCTTCAGGAGCCACGACCGTCACCCTACGAGATGATTTTTTTTAAGGAGCAGCCTCCATGGGAGGCACAGAGGGTCAAACCCCCACACCCAGGGGAATTACTCACACTTGACAGTCAAAAAAAAAAAAAATGAACACACCCACATATTCACACGTGTGCCTCTGCGCTCTCTCCACGCTCGCACAACAAACACACATGCGTGTCATTCACAAAAACTAAATAGAAAAAACAAAACACAACGATCTCCAACCCGTTTCCGCAAAACTCACCAGAGACCAGGTCAAGCTCACAACCAGGACGGGGTCCTGCAGCCACAAGCACCGACGGCAGAATTCTAAAAAGACCGCCGTTTCCTCGAGCACCCCCTCCGAGGACGGCTCGGCGTCACCAAACCCAACGCAGGAGCGCTTCAGGAAGCAGTATTTCGTTATTTATAATGTGTATAAACGTGTTGAAAAAAAATAATAATACAACCAAAAAAAATGGGCTTCCACACAAAGAAATCTGGGGGGGGAAAAAAGATTGAAAGACAGCCCTTTGAGCCCCTCTCCACCAACGTCAGGGTGGCGCTGGCATGGGACTTGGGTGAGTGGAACAGCAAGCATATACGTTGAAAATATAAATACATGGTTTTAAAATCCTTCTTTAAAAAAGAAAACGGTCTGTTTAGAAGGGCCTCCAGTAGGTGTCATGAGGGATCCCTTAAGTCGACCTCTGGCCAGATGAGTTGTTGTGGCAAACCGCGGATAAAAGTAATTATATTCTTGGTGTGAATCCTTAAAAAAAAAAAAAAAAGGGGGGGGCGGAGAAAGCACCAAAGATACTTGCCGAAGTGTGTGCGGTGCGCGTGTGTTTTTTGGTTGCACTGTTTTGTTGGTGGCGCCTATCAGTTGTGAAGTCGGCCATGTTCCTTTCAATCCACGTCTTGCCGGTTTAATTCCTCCCTGCAACTGTAAACTATACAGCCATTAGAAAAAATATAAGTATGTATATATATGTATATATAGATTCAGGGCAAGGGACATTTAGCTTTGTTTCTTTTTTTCTCCGCTAGACAAACGAGAGAAAAGAAAAAAGAAAACTTAAAAAATAAGCAAATTCATACGATTTTTTTCAGTTTCTTTTTTTAGGTAATTAAAAACTACAATATAATGTTCAAAAGACTCAACAGTGATCTGTCATTTTTGCATTTTTTTTTAAGACATGTTTTTTTTTTTTAAGAAAAGTTATGTACATAGACATGTATTGTACATTGTTCTGTATGAAGGAGAGGGAAGGGGAGAGGGAAGGGAGAGAGGGAAGGCGGAGGGGAGAGGGCTGCCGCAGGTCATGGCCACTGTAGAGGACTGAATGGTTAAAAGAAAAAAGGTAAAGGAAACGCTTCTACACTCCAGTCTAGCTTCATGTGCCAGCATCGCCACGGTCTGGAGTGAACGCGGGTCTGGATGCAAGAGTTACAAAAGGAAGGACAAGACGATTTGGACAGAAAACGACCTGCCGACAGCCCCCATAGAAGAAAGAGAGTGGGGAAGGGGGGGATGGTTACGTGAGCATAGCCCGCTCCAACCTTCTCGCTTTCAAAAAAAGGATCATCTGTGGTTGTCTGGGCCTTGTTGTGCAGAGCCCTACTTACATATATCCTGGGTGATCATTAGGTCCATATATACCTCGATATACATATGAACATATATAGAGGTTCCTGTTGGGGTATGTATGGGTGTCTACGAGTGCTCAGGCTATGTGGATGCGGGCCTTCTCCGTCTCCTTCAGCCTCTTGGCCTGCTCCTCCAGGGTGGGCGAGTGGGGCCTCTTGGACGGAGCGCCGTTCATGGGGTCCGGGCCTCTGCTCACCAGCGTGGGGATGGAGTTCCCCACCGCCGCCACTGCTGCTGCTGGGGCTGCTGGGGCTACGTGCTTCACTGGCATGTGCTCTGGGGTCAGAGGAGGGAGAGGGCATGAGTGAGATGATGACGGGGTTATATCCGGGCAATACCTCCGGCCCCCTCCCCCTCTGGCGGAAACTCACTTGAGCCAATGACAGGAATGGACATGCCCTTCTCTTCACTGGCAGCAGGGAGGTCCGTGGTCAGGGAGCCCTCGAATACTGGGGGTTTGGGAGGAGAAATGCTGTGGACAGGACGGGATCATCAGAAACCAACCGTGGAAATGACCCCATGGGACTCCTCGGGCCATGGACCACAGCCATCCCTCAAGTGCATGGTTAAACATGGGTTTGGGTCGTCATTAATGCTCACTTGTGTCGGTTGAGGGCCAGTTTGATCGAGTTCTTCACCACGCGACAACTCTGGCTGGCGGGCAGTGGGGAGGAAGCGTCGGGCAGCTCCATGCTGGGAAGTCTCTGATGAAGACAACATCATCATCACCGTCATCATTATGTACACGCGTTCATTAGGCCTGCAGCGGATTCGAATTGTATCCGAATCCGTTCGGTTCGTTTACCACAGTTCGGAGCATTCTGGAGATCCACGGATTTCGGTTTCATGAAGGCATTGCCTTATGTAGCGTATTTTGCCTACTGTAGCCTACGTCCGATACAAAAGGGTGTTTAGGACCCAGCGGAATGCATTCTCTCCAGTGCTGCCCGAGCCAATGAGGTAGCTGTAATAGGTTGTTTTCTGAAGTTCAAGCGCACGATTCCTAAATTTAAAGAAAGTAATTGATACAATTATATTCTAAATATACGGGAGATAAATACAAACGGGTGATAAGCGGGATAACGGCCTTCGAGGTCGACCGGTTTGATGGAAATAATGGACAGGTAGAGGCAACTCTGGCTTCATGCTGCGCTCGTCGCCAGAGTTCTAAGCCTCGTCGGCCGTTATCCCTTACATGTGTCAGTGCACCATGTTTTCAAATGCATTTATTGCACAAAAAAGCCTTGCAAGTTGTCTGATTGCAGTCAATTAACGCATTGCAAATAGCCTGTGGGTCTCATTCATTTTTGTGTTTCTCCCCCAAACCCTCCGTCAAAAAAAGTCTGCCTTTTTACTATCACGGACATGATCCTAATCCGAACCGTATCCGAAACCGAGGCCCAAAACGGTTATCTGAACCGAACCGTGGACACACTGATCCGTTTCACCCCTAGCGTTCATACAGACCCGCCACCTGTACTACTACCTTTACTAGTACACAAACAAATCATTGGCAAAAACAGAAACTCAGGAACTTGAATGCGATGGAGAATTGAAACGTGAACACCTAGTTCTAAAGAGGTCCTGGTTACCTGAGTTCTTGAAGTGTCTATGGTTGGAATGGGCTTGGCTTTGGACTCTGCCTGTGGGGAAACAAGCAACAAAAGGAGATTTAATAATGGATCCATTTTTTATAGCGCTTTTCTAAGCACTCAAAGACGCTTTACAAATAAGAAAGGAATACATAGACATGAACAAAAGAGGGGCCTCACTACAAATACTACAAAATGCTTCTTGTTTTTATATTATTTACAGGAAGCACATTGACCCCGTCAATCTGGTCAATCTGTTTCTTAATTTCTTTTTTGGTGCACGTTCCTTATAATAAACATTTACATTTATGTTGACTTTGCTCCTTTCCCAGAGTATCGGTTTACAAAACTCAGAAGTTGCTATCTCTACAGTTTTCGGAGGTTTCGCCATTCAATATTGATTGAAAAATGCCTACACTCATTCCTGGACAAGGAATAAAGAGAAGACCAAAGATACTAGGCGTGCCACGGTTCATTTCACCAATTTTTGGTTTGGTAAATCGTATTCATTTGACATTTAAATAAAAAAAAACAAAAACAACCTTCTGTGCCAAATCTTGCATTGACAGCAGGTTGAAGAGTGTTGACTGAAGGCGTTAGTTAACAAGCGGCCGAGCCTTTAGGGACTTGCTTGTATCGCTCTGGGTCGGGTGTAAGATGTCTCCGGCCTGATGGAACCCCACCCACGTGAACCCCCGACCCCGTCACACCTACGTTTACTGCTGAGTCTCCCTGCGCCAGTGGGTCGAACGATGGCGGGTAGGGCTCCTTGAAGGCAGAGTCGTCGTTGAGCTCCGGCTGCTGCATCAGAAACAGAACCAGAACCACATTGGTTAACTGTGACTCAGTGGCATGTGATGGAGTCAGGGATTCAACTTTAATACTAGCAAAACTCAAAATCAGTGTGTTGCGGTTCGCTTTCTCCTAGTAAACCTCACTTTAAGGACAAGATTCTCATCGGTGACCATCAGTGCAAAGGCAACCATTTCTATAGCGATACCAAAACAAGGTGTAGTTTCACAAGGTGGGCAAATCAGGTACAAGCGTTTTTAACTTTAATGGGAATGGCTCTGTCCTCCAATAATTAATTTGAATGGACACTTGAACTTTGGCAAAGTTTGAACCAACTTGAGGGTAACACACAATAGCCATTCGACATCGACTAATGATTTTTGAAAACTGCCATGTAAATGAATCACTTCATTCAAGCCTCAGGAGGGTGAAAAGAGACCACCCTGGGTTATTGACAGAGGGCACCACTCCACCCACCTCCGGGTCTTTGGGCCTCTTGGCCAGGTCCTCCTGTGTGGGCGAGTGCGGTCTCTTGGAGGGGGCTGTGGGGGTGGTGGTGGTGGTAGCGGCGGCGGCGGCTCCGTTGAGGGGCGGCTGGGCGTCGACCCGGGGCTGATCGTCGAGGGGCGCGGGCTCCTCTCCGGGACCGCTGCCGGCACTGGGCTCCACGTCTCCGCTGGTCACGGCGGGCGGGGGGGAGACGGCGGGTGGCGATGGGGCGTTGGCAACGACTGCTGGATTGGCGCAAGACATTGAAAGAGTGGAACGGGTGAGTGGGGACGGCTTCTGTCCATGCTAATCTGTTTACCAAGACACGATCTGATGCCTTAGAATGATTAGGACCCAAGTGTTGATGAGGCAACGACTACTAATGGGGAACGGTTTGGCATGTACTGCATGGAAACTCAAAATCGACCTATTCCGTTTCTTAGGTGGATCCATTATCAGCGCATGCGTTAGTAGCTGGAGGGTTCATCAGCAGAGGGGAGCTTACTTGAGCTGGTGTCGGGGGTGGAGGTACCCTGGTTGGTAGGGGCTGGTGAGGCGTTGGGAGCTGGGGAGCCGTCCACCAGCTGGGGCTGTGGGGGGCTGGAGCTACAGAGCACAGTTGGGGAAAGAAAAAAAAAAAAAACATTGGTCACGGGTTTTTTCTGGAGCTGCAAAAAAAATAAGTGATCTGCGGAGGGGTGATTTGTCGGAATTGTATTCCGGATCGGTTCTGGGTAAAACAAGGAACATGTGGGTTTTCTTGTTCGGTTGGCGGTGTTTGGTTCAAGAGTTATTCTCACAATGTTTCATTATCAATCGGTTCATTCATTTACCATTTTAGACATCTCTAAAATAGTGTTTGAGGAACCAAACCACAGGCTCATGAATATTACAACTAAAGGTCTGGCAGTCATACTGTGAAGACGAGGATTACTGGGTCGGCTGCAGCAATGCATTCACTATACTTAAACTTCCATCCCACGCCGAATATGTGATAGGTCATTGTAACGTGATCGCTATGAGATGGTTCCCCTACTCAAGGTCATTATGGGATAGGTGGTGTCCGAAATGGATACAGAATATAGGACCACTTTCAATAAGTGCTGGTTACCCGCCGTCGATGTCCGTCTTGGTCGCGGGCTTGCAGGTGGGGGTGGGCGAGCTGAAGGGGGTCCCGGAGTCTGTGTCTCTTGAGGAGTCCAGGTGACTGCTGTCCAATGACAGGCGCTTGGAGCTGCTGCCGTTGGAGCTCCGGTTCAGATCCGCTATGCTCTGGAGGAGGGTGCAGGGCAAGGACTTGGTAAACAGGATGCACTTCAAACACTCAGATGTGCCTATAAAAAAAACGATAATGTGTATAGTGTTTCCAGCCTGTAGCAAAACTCACCCTCTTCTTCTTCTGCACCAGCTCGGGGGGGAGGTACTGGTGGAGCTGCTTCTTTTTCACGTGCATGGCTTCAATCTTCATGCCATCCTTCAGCATGTTGATGTTGTTGGCTTGTCTGTACACTGAACATTAAACCACAGCACCGTCCATTACAGATCAACCACAAATGACTATTCACCTGGTGCCATCTGCATCAAGAACATAAAAGCTAGAGTAGACGGTTCAGTGGAGATTGTACTTTATGAAGCAGCGTTGTGGTACATTAGCCCCCCCATGTGGCCAAACAGTACATTTGTTTTGGAAGCTCCCCATATTGTGAGGGGGGAATAGAAAATAATGCTGTAGTCTAGATACTTACTACTCATGTACCAAAGTGTTAAAAACATGAAGGAAATGCTAATAACGACAGCTCATAGACAGCTGAATGGCCTTCAGCGTGTTGAAGGCGCATGGACCCACCTGTGTCTGTAAAAGACTGGATGTCGAATGTCAAGTCGATGTTCACGCTCTCTGCATTCTCCACCTTCTTGAAGTTAATCCCGATGAACCACATTGAAACAAAGTCGTTCCTGTTTAGGGCCAAAAGGAAAGAGATCAGTGTTGGTTCCCCTATTTAAAGCCATGTCAGCATCCATTATTTGCAAAACCATGGTAACCCACACTCACGATAATTCCTGTTTCAAATAATTTATCATGAAACATCCTCTCTACACCGACCAGAACTCAATCGTAGCCTTTTGCCATGTATCCATATCGTATTGATCAACAAATAATTAACGCAACAAAACAATACTCACTCGCTACGGTTTTCCTTGGAGCCCGGGAAGGACTGGGGGTTGACGTGGGCCAGGGTGATGTACTCATTCCTCTCCAGGTTCCCCACCAGCACTCGGATCTTGGACTCCACCAGGCCAATCCTTAGGAGGGAACATTTGGGTCTTTAGATTGAGCTTCAGGCCAAGAACCATAAGGGATGGGAACCGGCAAGGACCTCAGGGTACCCTAATGCAACGATTTAAGAGTGCTTATAATGTGTTGCGATTCTACAAATATTGCAATTCTGTTCGAGCTAGGGTAGTCAATTTATTTATGAAGCATTTGTCAAATTTGTTTTTATTAACTTTTTATTAAAAAATCAATAAATTGCTTTGACAGAAAGAAACTAAAAACATTTAATTCAGCCCAAATAAAATGATTGGACAACCTACCTCCCCATCTACATCCACACACCTCACCTCTCAAGGCAAAGGTTTTGCTCAAGCTAGCGAGCTACTCATGTGTTTTGAGAAGTGGCTTTAGAGGGAGCCCTGAAGGGAGGGCTGGGATTCTTTCGGTTTGATACTTTCGAAATATCACTTACTCTGGCTGGGATCTCCAAATTAGCTAGCTTCAAAAGGTGCATACATGCACATATAAGTGGCATAAGGCGGACCAGACTAGCAAGTAGAATAATATTTATAACTAGTTTTCCATGAAACAACAATAACAATAGTGTTATGTGCTATTCAGTCTCTGTATGACTACCAATGACTTGGGAGACCAAAAAAATTAAACAGCGACATGTACTACTCACCACTCCAAGTGATTTTCTTCTGTTGATGCACTGGCAGTGAGAACGATGTAATGTCTGAAAAAGAATAGTTCAAATAGGCGACAGGTTAGAAAGAATAATCCAAATCACGCAGTGATGCAGTGTACATGTTAGTCTGGTTTGGTTAAGCAAATGATTACACATCATTTACTCTGCCACCACAACACAATAAAACCTAATCTGAATCGTGGTGCACGTAATGACGCAGTAAGCATATGAAAAGTTATAACACTAAGACAATATAAAGTATTCAAGATCCTTACACTTGAGGTCTAATATCTGATGTTTTTGAGCATTTAGGAAATTCAGCACAGAAGTGGTGTACCCAAACTACTAGGGGTGCAAAGGATCACAAATCTCACTGTTCGGATGGTGTCACGGTTTTTGAGTCGCGGGTCGGATCAACTACAAAAATAAAATCTTCAAATGTGTTAAAACAAAATAGAGTGAAAAATTTGGTAATAATAGTAAGTAATAATTCTGCTTCCTTTTAGCATAACATTTTTTTTTTTTAATTGCTTCCAATGTATAAATTCAATCTTAAAATAATTAAAACAAAATAAAGTGCAATCCGAGGTATAGTTATTCAGTCACGAGGAGATTCAACCTTTTAAATTGAGCAGAAATACTTTTGAATGTGTTCATTTGAATTGTGTTCAAATATGCTACAGTGGTAATTTGTTTAGCCAATTCATGTAAAACAATGAGGGTTTTGATTGTAGCGTAGCCTTTGTGATAAAATAAGGCCCCGTCCACACGAAGCCGAAACGGGCGAAACCGTTACGGTTTCGATCTATCCGGTTTCGAAGTATCTCCGTAAAGACGAAGCCAAGCGAAACCGGATAGATCTGTAGAAACGCTGTAGTAAACATTCCAGGCCCATAAGGGGCGCTGCTTCTGGTACACAAATCCAGAAGAAGAAGAGGCGAGCATGCGCATAAAGGCTGCCCCCCGAACCACTAACAACACAAACAAACAGCTCTTCTACGATGGCGAACTAGATTCTCAATAAAGAATGGCTTAGCAACCCAACAAGGGACATGATATGCTGCAGAACGATTACAAGCTTGTAGTCCGCCATCATCTTTTTTGTTGTGATTTCTGAGACTCCGCGGGCTTAAGAGCCATTGGCTAGGAGGTCGAGGGGTGGGGCGATGACGTCATGGTTTGCGGTTTCAGTCGGTTTCAGGCGTCCACACGAAACCAAAACGAAACCGGATAGATTTGAAACCACCTCCGAGGGTGGTTTCAGAAGTTTGCGGTTTCGGTCAGCGGATTCGCCGGCTTCGTGTGGACGGAAGGCCGAACCGTACAAGACCTTTGCGGTTTCGCCATGAAATCGGCTTCGTGTGGACGGGGCCTAAATAAGTTGTGACATTTCGTGCACTCGCTCAAATTGATCGCTATAGACTACCGTAGGTTTATGAACTAAACGGCGGCAAGCTAGCGAAAGCCTGCGGCAAGCTTTGCGGAGTACCTGTATTTAACAACCATGGCGAATCAAAATATGATCACACACTTCTTCCTCTTTATATAGCCTGCCTATCAATTTTTTTAAGTGCAATAAACACGGACAATATCCAACCGATTTTTTTCCAATTTGACGGTAAAATGAAACCTTCCCGGTCATATGACCGACACCAATGTCTTCTAGCGGAAACACTGGACCAGACCATGGACTTATTAAAGGTGTGGACTCTACACTCGTGTCGTAGCGAAATACAGTTTGTCATGTTTTATTTGGCATTTTGTAAATCCATTGATTTCTGTAGGAAGACTCATTGCTTGTTGAACGGAAACGGAAAGGGGGGCTTGTTGTAGTCTTTTTGCTCGGTTCTAGCCCTACTGTTACCCTACCGAGCGAAAATTCTACAACCAAATATAAACAGCCCCTTTCCGTTTCGTCACCGTTTCAATGTTTTTTTCAAAATGCCAAATAAAACACGACAGAAGCTATTTTTCGCTACAATAATTGATTAGTAACATCAACGAACACCAATAACCACTTAGTGAGTTGCACTTTTCTGAAAACGAACGTTTAGGGTTGTTTTAAGGACAGGTTTTTGAATGCCCATAGCCAGCCATTCTGAAGCAGGCAGGGGCGATATGAAATGAGCCGATTACCCAAGACAGGACCAATCGTCAACATTTCGGTGTCAACCACATTATTTCATCCTAGACAAACCAGAAAGGGGGCTCAATGCGCTAAATACCGGAATCGTCCTTTAAACATGCGCCGATCACGTGAACGCACAATTGTATCCGTTTTTTTGCATAGTCAGCCGATTCACGGATCACTTGCTGCCCCAACCATGATGGTTGAGCCGTACCGATCACGGGTGATCCGTGATCCGTTGCACCACTACAAACTACTGTCTATAGCTCATGTGGATGTGTGTGCCCGTGTATGAGAATGTTTGAACTATAACAATACAACGTTGTTACGTTATCCAGCTAGTCGAGTAGCTGACATTTTTTGTATTTTTTTGTCTTCAACTTGTATACCCCTATAAAGTAATGGTATTCAGCTTGGTAATCATTTATGTTACAAATACACCCAAGAGTAGGCATGACATACAAGCATTCGAAAACAGCTCCCAAAATGATCTTCTCATATTACACCAAAACATGAAATGCTAATACTAATCAAAACAGGCTTTCATGAGGTCATCACCCATTGAAGAATACTTACTTGTACTTTTGAAAGAAGTTGGGCGGCTCAAAGAGTTTCGACCACTCCGTTTTACCCTGAAGAATCTCATCCGTGACGCTGAGACCTATTGGAAGCACATCATTAAAAGGGATAGGGATGTGCATTTCTGGCAAAAATACTATTCAATATTCGCTGAGAAGTATTCAAATGATAATAATAATAATCAAGAACCCCCCACGCACACGCGCATGCGCATCTCGGATACACAATGACACAGGAGGAGGCTTTTATGAAATCTATGTGTATTTCAGCAACTGCGCCATCAACATTCAATATCAAAATTAATTAAACGTGGGCTTAGAAAGATCGGCCTACATTTATTTATTTATTGTACTGAACACAGCTTGCATGAAGGTGAACTAGACACGTCTTTAGCATATGAAAACTATGGCCCATTGGTAATTGTTCATAACTTTTCAATTAACAACTGCAAAATCATCTTCAAAAGAAATAAGCCCGACAGGGCGAACAGGACACCTACGCGAAGCGGAAGCATCTTGCCTCGCCCTGAAGGGGCTTAATTTCGATAATGACCGGCGGCGACGTTCTATAAATTATTCGCTTTCGGCTACTTGCCAGAACTAAAAAATAACTTCACACGGTGTGTCTTTTTCAATTTATTTGTTACCAGCATTCGCAGTGATGATCAGCAGAGAAATAGTCTGCCAAAGGCGTTGACGTCGCTTAGCAACTGAGGACGCTTGGGTTGATGAGTAACCAGACTATTTGCGGAGTGATACGTAAGAAAAAACAAAAACTTTCCTTGACAGCAGTCATATATGCCTAGCAACAGTGAATTACCAAAAAATGATTCACCACCTTTGTGAAAGCCCATGCAAGTGAAAGGAACGTTTCACAGCATTGAGAAGAGCCGTGTAATAAATAACTATAGTCACATTCATTATTCAATATTCTACGTGACTCTTCGATCGTTTCCCATCCCTAGTAGATAGGCATACATATCAAAATTGCACGTCCATCATAAAACCACTGAATATCAACTCCTTGTGACCTTCTGATAGGATGCATTATGCGTGTGGGGCAGTGATACGTGTGTGGCACTTCCCAGATCGACTGACCATATTTGAACTCCTCGCTCATGATGGTGCGTGTGGAGGTGGAGACGTTGTAGGTGGAGTTCTGCTGGGGATAGGCCGGTGTAATGATTGGCATCAGATGGTATCTGTCAGACGGGTTGACCTAAATAGGGATCAGGATAGTAATAGTTAGTACAGCCTTTCATAGAACGGGTGCTCATACACCTATTGTCATGAGAAGTCTGAAATTGTCCCAAATCTATTTCAAGTACAATGTGGACCAAATACTCACTCTGGGGTCCCACACTGGAAGGTTCAGATTGCTGTCTTCTGGCTGTTTCAAAAGCACCGGGTTTGGCCATTCCCTTCAAAAGGATCATTGACAAATCAAAATTATGATTAGCCCCACATGAAGCCCATAAAAGTGAATGATTCTTTGGTCAACAGGACATTCATTAGACAACAGCTACAGCAATAGAACAGCCACAGAGTAGCACATCCAAATTAATGAACAGCGGGTTGTCACAATGTTTTTGCTTGGGAGCAGTGACAAGGCAACCTTACCATTTAGAGAAGACCAGGAAGAATTTGTGGACTAAGGTGGCAGCCACAGCGTTGGGGTAGAGCTGGCAGGTTCTGGCCACCAGCATGGCCCACGACACACCTCCCAGGAAACCCAGCATGTTGGAGTAGATCCCACGACCTGGGTGCACGCACAGATACAATGCAACAATATGAGATACAAGCAATCCGGAATTGAAGAACTGGCAGTATACCCATAAAACACACAATTCTCTATAATGCATTTTTTTAAACATTGATAAACTGCTGTTACCCTTCTTCAGAAAAGTAGGAAAGAAACAAAATGCTGCACATACGTTTGGCCCATAGTTTGATTGCTCTCAGAGTCAGCCTGAAGTTCTCCTTGTTTGGCACCAGGTACAATATCTCATCTGTCACCCTGCACCCTGTGTCAACAGAGGGATGGCATGAAAATCACAATCAGAAAGGACTTGGCGACATCTTGTAAATATCAAGGCCTGCAGGAGATGCAGTATTTACCGTTGAGGCTGCGTATACAGCGAATATCAAGATTCCTCAACATGGAGTCACCCCTCAGGTCTAGGTTGTCTGGTATGGACTGCAGGGCCAGTCTGGCAAACAGCAGATCAATCTGAGAATACGAAGGGGAAACGTTCTATGAGACCACACAATGAAAAATAGCGAACCCTGGATTGCTACAAGGGAATAGGTCAGGGAGGGAAATAACGTTATCTTAAAACTGGTTTTCCCTATGTTTTTTTTACATTTGGTATATTTCATATCAATCTGTGACTTATCAGTGTTGTGATTTTGTATGCGTGTCAATTTGGGTACCCAGATGTCAAGCCATAGGACACATTTCTTTTAAAACAAGTAGAGGCTTTGTAAGACATCCACAGCCATTGGAAGCAGTAGAGTACTGAGAGAGCCCAAGTGAAAAGTTAAGCAAGGCACAGACGAGACGGAAAATTAACATACCTCTATTCCATCAAATTTGAACTTGATCACTGGTACAAAGGCATCCTCCACAGCCTGGAAGGACAAAGAGAAGCTACATCAAAGATAGGGCAGGTCCTAGGAAAAGTCACCGCTTATGGGTAAAGGGGCTTATTCAACTAGTGGCCGTCTTGGTGTCTAAACAATAGCTGGGTAAAAAAAAGTAAAAAAGATAAAATCATCCAGCTACCAGCTTTAGCACTCAGCTAGTGCTCAACTCTGTTAGACATGTTTAAAACCATCTGTTCTTCCTTATCTATAGGAACTATAGTAAACAGCCTTACAGATACTCTAAGTGGGGATATCTTGTCCCTGAGTGCAGAGATGGGATGTGCAGTCTGTTCCCAACACATAATGAATAATCAGCGACGTATGGTAAATGTATTCCTTCAATGGTTTGGTAGGTAATTCCTGCAGTAGTCCAGTTATACTTCCAGTAGGTTTGGGGAATGACTGAAAGCAGATGGATTTAAAAAAAAAAAAATGTACTTGATGATATCTGCTGTGATTTCAATGAAACACTTGCCCTGAGGTCTTTGATCTCTTCGTGGAGTTTGATCTTCTCAAAGAATGAAGAGAAAAAGTCAGTCCTCTCTACATGACGAGGAGCCACACATAAGGCATCGATATCAGCTCCTGCAAAGCAGAGAAATTGCAGACATCAGCTCCCAGTAATATCTTCTAAATGTAATGTCAAGCTGGATGTAGCATCAACATTAACAAGACATAGAAATTTTGATTACCTTTTGTGTGCACCCCGAGCCGGTAAGAACCAAACGTGAATATCTTTCCCCCAACATTAGTTACTGCAGATGGGGGAAGGTTCTGAAAAGAAAACCAAGAAAGCATTAACGTTCCAGGACGTCACCATTCGTTATTTTCAAAGCTAATAATTTTCCTTTTAAGGGCGGATCTATAGTCACCTTTTATGACTCCATATTGAAGACAATAGTTAATAGTCCAGCAAACCTCCCAATGTGACCTACCTTAGACTCACTGATCTCTGATATCCATTCTTTAACAAAGTTATTTAATTTCCCGAGAACTGCAAGTCTGAAAATAAAAATACAATGAATCACATCAACATTCCATACCCATCAAAACTCACACCCAATGTATGTATTAAACTAAACATAACATACACTTAAATATCCATGCATAAATTAGGTAAGGACAATCAATGTAATAATTCGTTTTATCGAAACAACCTTGGATGTATTATTAAATAACCATACTTTTACACTAAAAAAGGTCAAACACATAACCATTAAGATTTAAATACATCTGAAATTTTTTTATGGATTATATGGTCTACCACATTATGAATCACTCCACATTGCATGCCAGAATTTCTCACCTATGGTTTAGTTCATCTTCATCCTCAAACACCCCGAATGGTTTCATAGCATCGCTGAGTTTCTTTGTGTATTGGTTGTCTATTTCTCTCGGGGGTGCGTGACTAATGGCAGAGGTGATGCCATAATGTTTCTGAGGCTGCTGCCCGCTAAAAGATAGGACACAAGCAAACAGAAGAACAAATAGAGAAAAACAATGATAGCAGTCATCATCATGTGAAAAACAAGTGATTTACCTAAGGATATTTCTGTTGCTTGAATATAATAAAGATTTTTTAATCACCATGACTGATTTATCGACCAGGTTTGAGAACACAAAAAGTCTCAAACCAAAAACGTATCCATTGAAAGTTGGTAATAAGTATTGGAAATAAGATGCTATTAATGATGCACAAACATTAAGGCTAGGGACACTTGGTAGTGTTTTGTTTTTTTTACTATTTGAAGGCAGAATTGGAATTTTCTTTTACAATGGTAATTGGTGTGGATAGGCTGTCTAAAGTGTATGTTTGAGGTAGTAGCCCTCATTAGCTTCCAACAGGCTGGACACGCTACGGACGCTAGGCAGCAGACTTCACAGGTTAGCACCCGACCAGCGGGACAAACTGTCATCAACGGACCGGAGAAATTAACTTTAACATCACCTCAAAGCACCAGTCTTCCTAATGTTATTTTTTAACAGCATTGGGCTTAATACTACGATATCGCTGTACTTGTTGCAAGCCACCCAGCTCACGGTAGCCACAGGCCTTTTAAGATGTTTTGATGGATAGCATGTTAGCCGTTAGCCTATTCTTTTAAATCCGCTGCTGATGCTAACGCAAAGGAAGTGCAAATGGAGAGGAATTCTTCCGATGCATCGCTTACCTTGACATTTCTTTCATGACACACCAAAAGCTCCACTCCTGTGGCTCTGGTAAGGCTGTAGAGAAGTTGCAGTTAAACTCTACAGCATCGACCCAGTTAACAACAATGGTTACTTTCCCCCAAACCACTTCACTGATCAGTCAGCCCCTGCCCCGGAAGTAGTCCCGGCAAAACAGCAATCAGGACCGTTTGAAATTGACACCTGGCTTATTCGTTTAATAAAACAAACAACTGCAATCATTGACGCAATTCCCCATTATTTGTAATGAGTCTTGTTTTTTCTTCATATAAATGGTGCTATAATATATTATTAATTTAGAAGGCCGGTGACCGAGTTTCAGTCACTTCTCAGATGTCCTCCTGTATCCGCTCATGCTTTTCAACTATTTTACGGGCGTGATGTTGCCACCTTGTGGTGGCCGCAGATTAAAAAAAAACAGATGGGTCGACTATGCTATAATCGACAAAGTAGCTTGCAATTATTAGCAGTGGCCATATGTTGAAGATACACTGCGCAAATATTTTTTTTTATATTTAAGGAATTTATTAGTATGTCTTTTTTATGTTATAGCTATAGAGGACCTATAGTCCCCCAAGTCAATGCCTTGGTTAGCATAATGAACACCACAACCTGTCCCTGAACGTAGACAAAACCAAATAGATGGTTGCTGACTTCAGGAGAGCACAGAGGGACCACGAGACGCTGAACGTTGATGGCTCCCCGGTGGAGATCGTGAAGAACACCAAATTCCTTGGTGTCCACCTGGCCGAGAGCTTAACCTGGTCCCTCAACACCGGCTCCACTGTTAAGAAAGCCCAGCAACGCCTCCACTTCCTGAGAAGGCTGAAGAGAGCCCACCTCCCACCCCCCATTCTCACCACTTTTTACAGAGGGACCATAGAGAGCATCCTGGGTAGCCGCATCACTGCCTGGTTCGGAAACTGCACCAAACTGGACCGAAAGAACCTGCAGCGAGTAGTAGGACAGCCGAGAAGATCATCGGCTTCTCTCTCCCCTCCATCTCAGACATTTACACCACTCGCTGCATCCGCAAGGCAACCAGCATTGTGGATGACCCCTCCCACCCCTCCCACAAATTTTTCTCACCCCTACCCGAACATTGTTTTTGGTTTGGAATATGTTTCTTGTCTAATAGTAAGACTCATCTCTAATACTGTTAAGAAGCCAGAGTCACAGAACCTCAACATATGCAATACAGAGCAGACACACAACTGGTAAACAGTATTCAGCCAATGTGATAGATTTCTCTTTATTTCTTAAACATTTCTTAATGCAGAAGGTAACAATGATAACTGCAAATAACATACAACAAAACAACTGTAGCAAAAATATATACTATATAAGTAATAAGTATACTATATCTAGACATCATGATCTTGCTGGTTTCTTATTATTATTAAGTTTGTCCTAGTTTTTGTTTTTGATGAGGGGTAGATAAATATGGGTGGATATGCATATATTTATAAATAACACTGAGAACCAGAGATGAAGACCGAGTGGATACATTTTCACTGATTGAAAAACAAAGGATATCCTGCTGTTATCTAAAATATTTCAAAGCAAACGGGATATCAATGCAATGTATTTTGCAGGCGGGATGTGATTTGACCTTTCAGAGTCTGATTGGCAGTGGTGGAAGCCCCTCACCAACCAAGGGCTTAATGGTATTATCATGGTCTTCTTGGACTTTGCGCATGTTCTTTTTAAAATCATTATCAGTCCGTCATTTTCAGCCGTCAGTATTTGTGCTTCTACGGAGGTTCCTGCCTTCACGATACTTCCCCCCCGGAGTCAGGCTGTAGAACAGACTCTTGAGGGCATCGCGGAACATGGAGCTGGAGAGGCTGTAAATTATGGGGTCCAGGGCGCTGTTCAAGTAGGTGAAGCCGATAGACAACCTGAACAGCTGGCTCACTATCCCAGCTCTCTTGCAGTCCTGCTTCAATCCCATGAACGCCCACCCTACAATGCCCATCATGATCCCCGGCGAGAAGCAGACCACAAACACCGCCACGATGGTGGCGACCGTGCGCACCGCCCGCTGCACCTTCTGCTCCCTGTCCAGCTTTCGCTGATGCAGCACGCAGGCGATCCGCGCCGTGCAGAAAATCAACATTGCCAGCGACAGGAAGAACTCCCCGATGTAGACCATGTAGTGTATTATTATCCTCGGATTTATCGTGTGGAAGCCGAAGCTCCGGCACAAGGATGTGTTGTCGTGCTTATCGAGGAGGGGCTCGCCCAGCAGCGGGAGACGCAGGGCCAGAACCACGGCCCAGATCAGGAAGGCCAACCAGGGAGCCTGGTTCTTGGTAATTTGGTTGATCCGGTGGTGTGGGTGGACCACCTTCAGGTAGCGATCCACAGCCACGATGGTCATGAAGGCGATGCTGGCTGAGCGGTTGACCGCCAGCATGAAGAGGTTGATGCGGCACCACGCGTCACCGAACCACCAGTACTCCCCGTGGAGGATGTTGTGAATCCGGAAGGGAACACTGACCAGCAGGAAGAAGTCGGCCAGCACCAGGTTGAACAGGAACAGAGTGTTGGCCTTCCACTTCTGCTTCAGTCTGAAGCAGAAGATCCACAATGCCAACAAGGTCCCTGGCAAGCCCACAATCATCTCCAGGATGAGGACTGGAGGCAGGATTTTGCCCACAATTCCTTGTGGATTATTTTGACAGGGCATTCCGGAGTTGTTGGTGGAGTTTGACGGTGTTCCCGAGACCATTCTTGGTTTTGATTATGAGATAATGGGATTATGATCTCCTGTGGATTTTCCTTGAACTCCGCTAGGCGTATTCACTATTCAAAGTTCTCCACCTAGGATGCATAGAGATAGGCATAGGTATGTTTGTATATGAATAGAGAGAAACGGTGAGAGGGAGACATGTATGGAGAGAGAAAGAGTGAATAGAGAGTGAGAGAAGAGAGAGAGAACATATGTAAGTACCAGTTAGACATACACCGGGCTTCAGTGGGGCCTCCAAAATATTTAACTGATATGTTTCCACTACATAAGCCTTCTAGACCACCAAGATCCTCTGAGACCAATCTGTTAATTATCCCCAGAAAACACGAAACGTGGGAAAGCAGGATTTAGTTACTATGCAAAAAATAGCTGGAATAAACTCCCCAAGGATTTAAGACTTGCCCCAACTCTGATCACCTTTAAAACAAGACTGAAGACTTTTATGTTTGCTTTAGCTTTCTGCTAAATCTTAAATACATTGCACTTTCTAAAAAGCTATTTTAACTTTTATTTGTAACTTTTATTTTCTATTTTAATACTAAAATGCCTTTTTAACTTTCTATTTTACCCATTTCTTTGCATATGTTTTCTTTTACTTATCTATTGTTTTATTTTATTGTATGAAAATGTTTATATGTGAAGCACTTTGAGTCTGCCTTGTGTATGAAAAGTGCTACATAAATAAAGTTGCCTTGACTTTCCTTGCCTTGTCAGACATCCACATATTTGGCAGAAAATCGGGGGCTTTTTAAGTCCTGGAAAAGCTTCCCAGGGAATACCATAATAGTTTTCCTGTGCTCAGTAAAGAATCGTTTCGGAACATGTTTAACCAGCAAATGTGTTAAAAGCAAATGTACTTTATTTCTCTTTTATACATTAACTATGGCCATCGTTTGCGTTTATGCAAAAAGCCAAACATTTTTGGGTGATCAGTTTGAACTAGGTATAACCAGTCATTCTTGGGTAGATAATGTAGAAATTGTAGGATGTTTAATTTTCTTATACTTAGGTAAAGTCTACGTAAATGTAAAATTCAAAGTATTTACAAACGCATAATATTAAGCTAAATAGTCAGACTAGTAAGGAAATATCATTCGGTACATACCAGCTTCCAGTCAATAAAGCCTCTTTGTTATCTGTCCTCCTCAGATAGATCGGAGAGCAATGCAGAGGTTATTCAGCTGTTGTGGCGACCTACTAGTGCAGACACGCCTTTGCCAATGCAATAAGTGGAGTGCAGCAACAAGTGGTTGGCCTGGTTCTTCTCTCTCTCTCTTATTTCGTAAGTCACTTCCTTCCTACGCTTGCACTTACATGATATGCTGATAAAAAAAAAGAATTCTAGTGACTGGGAGTGTCTGTGAAAATTTGGAAAATTATACTATGTACTATGATTAGTACTATGACTAAGAATTCCAGAACCAAACATTTTCTTGTTGAGCCTTGGGAACTACTGTTACACTAACAGTAGTGGACCCCTCCCTACTCAGATTCCCACTAATGAAGCCATCCAATTTTATTATTTATTTTATTTTATCCATTTATTTTACATTTATCTGAACAAAACATAGGAAGACAAAAAATAATTTGAACACACACCTGGGGGTGAGCAGGAACAGGCAACCAAGGTGGTAAGGTGTGTTCCACTATTGATTTTTAAACCTGGCTGCCTATCAGATGGTGTAACACCGACACATTAAACATGCACACCAATAACCAATTAACTTATCATCCAAGAAACTCAAAAAAACAGGCTAGCATGCAAGGAAACATGAACAGGGGGGGACATTAACACAAACACATAACTTTCAACTATGATCAAGGGCCATAACACCTCCCCCCTTAAAATAAAACATCCAAGGTATTTGATAAAGCAACATTTCTGATGAAGCCTAAAGCCAACAGCATTGAATATTCCTCTTCAAGGTCTTCCCTCGACTCCCATCAGGGATGAAGAGTTGGCCATGAAGGGACGAGTAGAATACACCGGCTTTGAATGGTCGAGTGGGCCTCATAGAGAAGGGTCTAGTGGGCCACCAAAGCCTCACAGAGAGGAGTCTAGTGGGCCAGCAAGGCCCCAAATAGAAGGGTCTATGGGCGACCAAGGCCTCAAAGAGAAGGGTCTAGTGGGCCACCAAGGCCCCAAAGTGAAGGCTCTAGTGGGCGACCAAGGCCTGACAGGGAAGGGTCGGGTGGGCCACCAAGGCCTCGTGTTTCCTTCTCAATGGTTGAGTTGGTGCAAAAATACGAGAAAATAAACAAACAGGATGTTCAATTCCATCCACACTTTCCTGCAACAGCACAGCACCAGCTGCAAGGGCGCTGGCGTCTCCCTCTATTAGGACAGTCTGGAGCAGCGGGCACAATAAAGTTTTACCTCAATCATTGCTGGCAATCCGCTGACCAAGCAATCTGTCTGGTAGCACTGAGCAAACACTGTGCGGATGCTGGGGAACCCATTATGGCCTTGACTTTTGCTTCAACTGGACGAACCTGTCCATGACCCACCGGCTTACTCAAGGAGGTGACCGAATTGGCCAAATTGAGAGTAAAAGAGGCATTCGCAAACCTCTCGAAACACCATTGTCTAAACACTACTCAAGTCCGTACAGAACCTTAGTGTTCCTTCAGAGTTACGCCTCATGCCCACTGCACCGTCAGTCAAAGGACGTCGGAAGGCTTGGCTGACGGATGGGGGAGCTTTCCGGGGTCGTCAGAGCCCGAGACATTGCACACATTTGCATACGCGATCTGATTGGATGAAGGATCCGTCGCTGTCAAACGAAAAAATTGAAAATGTTTCAACTATTTGACGGGGCCGAAGGCTCCAAGGGAGCGAACGGATCCACAATGCATTGCGCGTCCGTCCCCATTCAAAGTCAATGGGGATCAGTCAACGGACGGAGGCAGTGGGCACGAGGCGTTAAGCATAAACTTCTGCTTCATGAGAAGCAGAAGCTAACATGCCTCCTAACATCATATGGGCTAGGTAGTGGATGTGTGTGCGTACTTAGAGAAGCCATCGAAGCGGTGTGCTCTGCAGCAATGGCTGAAGCCATCGGCTTCACTGTCTCGGCCTCAATCTCAAGCATACCCAGTCTCAAGCATACCCAGAGCTATTTCATCCTCCAGCCTCGGAGTCCTCTCCTGTGCCCCAAATACCAGAGCCTTCTCCTGGACCTCTCAGTGAAGATGTGCTAACCGGACCTTCAACCTGGCATCAACCATCAACCCCAAGGAGCTCAGGGTAGAGGCCTCCAACCTCGGCAAGGTAGCCAGGGGCTTCTCCTTCCTGGTGGAAAAAAAGGAATGTACTTGTGACTGGGGTGTTTCCCCAGGGCAAGGAGCTTAGGGTGACTCAGGGCGGCTGGGAGGTAGAACAAAGACATTACAATCTATCCCGTACCGCTTTTTCCATACCGCTTAAGCCCATACCCTTAAACTCCTTTTTTCTAGGAGACTACAACACCAACACACCAAAATGTTCCGCCATTGACAACAAGGCTGCCTTCCGGCACTGGTCGAAAGCAACAATGGAGGGGTCCTTGATAAACTCATCTAAAGCAAAGGTAGCCATACCCCGATTCCTTCAACCTACGCAGCACTACTCGGAATTTTAAACTTTCAATAAAGAGTCATCCGAAATTATAACAATTGGGGCCATATATTTGGGTAATAAAGGTATGATAACATAGAGCAATCATACAACAAACGTACAAACATAAAATACAATAATCTGGGCTCTCTTTTTTTTCCTTGGTTAACCAGTTAGTAATCCATCGATTGAACGTCCTCAGGACAGGGTATCTGCAGGTTTCAGCAAGTCAAATTTAAGACTTTTTAAGACCTTTTTAATACCACCTTGAATGAAATTTAAGACCTTAAACCCGCGATGGTGGGGGGGATCCCGCTGTATTACAACCCAAGCATAGCATGTGTGTCACTCAATGAGACTCATTCAAGTTTACTTTCTGTCTGTTTATTGAACATAAAGTGATACTCCAGGGCTCCAGACTAACTTTTTCCTTGGGTGCACTGGGGCGCCTACATTTTTAATTTGGGTATTTATGGTGCACCCAAGTTGTGAGTTGTTGAGAGGGGGGGGGGGGGGGGGGGACAGCGTCTGGGCCCCCGGGCAGTCGATATTTACGCCACGGATAATAATATTTTCACCATTAAATAAATGCCTTCAGTAAGACCTGGGGGGTATACCACGAACCTCGTTGAACATACCCAGGCTTTCTTGGGAAAACCTGGCTCGACAGAGCCGCAACTCGCAATCACAGTTAAATGGTACCACGACGCTCACTTTAGATTAAATTAGTTGAACCAGGTTTTCCGCTTTAGGTTCAATCCGCGTTCACATAGAAGGGGCGTTTCTCGCGTCATTTGACTCACCCTTATGCAAAATAAATCGCGCAAGAGCGGTGTATTTCATCCAAGGCGAGCAATGTATTATTATGAACTCCTACGAGGAATTCAAAGTTCAAATCACAGCCAAGGGGAACACGGTTGCCCATAATATGGCTAGGGTGGCGTGCTGGCAAAAATAGCCGACCGTGTTAATTCGTCCGTGAAAAGATTCTGCATATTGTCTAAAAAATATTATGTATCATCATCCCTTTTACCCCCATATATGTGGGGCCCCATGAATTGCGAGCCCAAGTACCGGGAATGCACTTGATCTCCGACCCAATATCGGACGTGCACGTCAAGTTGCTTGCTTTTAGTGGCGTGGTTCAAACGTCTCAAACGTCAAAACAAAATCAGCCTTGTTGACGCTGCAGATTAGCTCATTTCGGATGAAAGGCACTAGTCCGAAGCGAGTTATATACGCCGTTTTGTCCCTTCCAGCAGTAAAGGTGCTCGCGATTTGAGAGTCAGGGAACATCAAACCGAAGAGAACTCCTATCCCCTCATTCGAGTTGTAGGACTGGTGCTTGACCACTGTGTTTAGAATCCACAACACCTCCGCTTTCAGTGTTGGTGTCGCACCAAATGCTACCCTCAGGTCAGTGCTAGCAGCGCGGACCGTCTGCGGCGGTGGCGCCGGGGCAGAGATGCAAAACGTAGAAATGGCTGGGGTCTGTGTGTGGCTCCTGGCAGATGTTTTATTGGCTCTGCATATGGCTGACTACAGCCTTAATCCCCATGGTGCCGAGCTTGAATGTAGGCTACTTTTGCACGGAATGCATGTGGCCTGTTCTGGGTTGGCAACGGACGCTAGCAAACCTCGGAAACGGACGTCTTCCAGCCAACTGACGTTGAACTTTTTTGCAACCCATTGTTGAAGACTAGCTAGCAAGCGCGCAGACATCCGTTTATATATGCAGCTAGCAAGAAAGTAGCCTCTCTACATCTCCTTCCCGAAAAGTCCCGCGAGAAAAATAAAAAATTAAATAGCCCTGCCCCGACAAATTTAAGACCTCCCGAGTTATAAATTTAAGACCAGCATATGACATTTTTGACGAATTTAAGACTTTTTAAGGCCTTAAATTTAGAAAAATGAATTTAAGACTTTTTAAGACTTTTAAGACCTCCGCGGACACCCTGTCAGGATGTCATAAAAGGGGGTGGGATCAGTTGGAATCTTGGTCTCTCCCTTCCCCGAGGGGGTCAGTTACAGCTCATGAACAGATCCCCCGTAGGTGTTCACGAAAGAGCCACATTCAAACAAATACAGTGAAACAGAATGTGAAAATAGAATTTTCCATTACAGTTACAACCCCACTGTCTAGGGGTAGTGGGGGAGGTAACAGATGTCAAATCGCCATGTTATGGATGATTGATGTGGGTGAAGAATAAAAGGACTGGAAAAAGATGGCAGATATGGGTTTAATGGGCATGCAACTTGGCTCTGGGGCTTGGGGGTTTCCAAAGAAAATATAAATGGAGGTAACCACCACAGGATGGCAGATCTTACCAGCTGCCAAGTAGACCACAAACTTCCCTAAACTTAAATAACCCCAAAAATACAGTTGGTAGTAACATTACTTACCTAAAGTGTCTTAACAGAGAACAGCACTACGTGTTGTTAATGTATGGAGGCCTCTGTCTTACCTGGCCCAAGACTGCAAGGTAGCAACAAAGGACATAGAAATAGTGGGGCTGCTACACAGTTCCCAATAAACACAAGCAGAGAAACTAAGTAACCAATCCTATCAACTCAGTAGAGGTCACAAACAGAGTTACCCCCAGCCGACCACAAAGAGAGTGAGAGCTAGACTAACAAAACCGTCTCATCAGTGTGTGGCAGGCCTCCCCTTGCTGGGAAGTGATAAGGTTATTGGTGGAACGGGGTGAACTGGCGGCAGATTCGGGATTGATTAAAGTTTTTAATGACTGGCACCTGCACAAGAAAACAGAGGGAAAACAAGAAATCAACATAACCCAAATGTACACACAGGGTTTTATCTTTGGTCTCCTCGTAGGTTCGCCTTGACCTCTGCCCATGACAGAGACATCGCTATCTCCCTCGGCCCACATTGTCCAACACACCGCTTAATGTTTAGCTAACACACACATGTGCGCGCCACACACACACACGCACAGACACATACACACACGGAACGGCAGGATTAAATCTGAAGCCAAAGGGATCCTGCGCTGACCCGGGATGGAGACACAGACACTACACATGAGGGGGGCTTCTTCTTCCGGCATAAAGAACTCAGGTGAGCATCTAGGTTTCTTTTTGACGGTTGGGCCTTGGATATTACCCTAATGTTTACCGGTTATTGTTGCTGTCAACCAAGCATTTTCTGGCCTTCGATAGTAGCTACCGGTAACAGCAGCAATGGCTAGAAACAGTTGAATGGTTGAATTGTGGAATGAGGAATTTGTTCTTTCTGGTCACTGACACAATGTTGGCTTTTCACCCTGTAAAGAGAAATATTTTTTTAGCTATTGACACGCTTTGTAGATGTGTCGAGTTGAAAATGTGTTGTTGAAGATCGAAGGATTTCTTATCTTGTTATATTGTAATAGCTTTGTTAATCTGCTTGAGCATGTGTTCATCTTTCAAAGGTTGGCCAACACTCCTCTTGAACGATTGGCAATAATCAAAGAACAATAAGCACTCTGTGTTCTAGGTGTCCACATTTTTGTTCAGTCGAGGTCGTAATTATTTATTTGTTTTGTGGTGTTTGATTGTTTAGACAGGATCCTCAAGAGAAAATAGGGCACAGCCGTTTTCCAAATATTTGAATTAAAGACGTGAAATGATAAAGTCTTACAAATACATCACATTGCAGGAAGAAAATGTTCCTTGATTGTCCTTCTTTCTTATTTTAAAGATACAGATTTGACTGTGACCGACATGCCTCCATTTACCTTATTATTAGCAAAACCTATGATTCAAAACACAGTATAACGGGTAGTAGAGGGCTCTTCTGTTGTACCTTGGTTATTGTGAAATCGTTTTGCATGCTTCAAGTATAGCCCAACATCTCTTTCAGTTGTATTTTGGATGGCCTGAGTACTTTGGTTTGCATTATTTCAAAATCTATGATTAACAATTTTTTAATGCGAACGTTAGCGGATGTGATAAAAAACCACCGTATAACGGGAAGTAGAGGGCTCTTCCGTTGTACCTTGGATATTGTGAAATCGTTTTGCAAGCATCAAGTATAGCCCCACTTCTCTTTCAGTTGTATTTCTATAAGGTGTTAATGACAATAATATGCATTGTCCCTTAATATCACGTAACAAATATGATATATTATTATGTAAAAAACAGAAAATGGTTGATACGTCCAAGTAACTTTAAATTAAGTCTTTCTAATGCAGAATATCTTCCCAATTCTTAAGTGAGGTCTCTCTCAAAACAAATTCACCATGATTTATATATGCTATTATTAACCCACACATGTTTCCTATTCTTAAGTTGCCTCCTCTTCACAGTAAATCCATTATATCTCATTACTAGTAACACCTTGATACACATTATTGAGTTATATTGAATGCAAAGGTTATTTTCTCTTCAGTTGTATGGGGACAAAGTCTGCACATCTAAAAAAACTGTCTGCACATCTATTTCTATTTCCAGTAAGCAACTAGTTAATGATTAATATTTGTACCTTAATATGAAGTGTTGAAAAAATATATGCAGAGGACATTAAATTGTAAACTTAGGGCTGGCCAGCAAACAGCTCTGAAACAATTACAGTGAACAGTTATAATATGTTTATAGTTGTTAAAGGCCATAACATATAAAAATAATGCATCGTTCAGAACTATGAGTACAATTGAATGTCAATCTAATGTTATTGTCGTTAAACACTTATTTCTGAAGACAATGTTGGCAATATGTTCTTCTTGATAATGAAAGCACCTACTGGCATTGAAACGCAGTAGGCATTTAGTTCCAGAATGACCACTAAGATAATGGTCTTCCACTACGGAATCATTCATTTAATTAATTCATTCTAGTGTTAGTTATGCAGACCTACATATATTTCATATTTTCATCATTAACATAATAACATAATAATTTTGCACATAGTTGTGAGACAATGCTTACGTAGCAAATTCAAGTATGACACACGTTGGATTTCATGAAAATTTGTTTAGCGTAGGAAACCACCCCCGCATCTAGGATTTCACTAATCTGTCCCATTACAGCAATGAATCTGTCACATGTTCCTTGATTGTCCTTCTTTTATATAATACAGAGACATATTTGAGTCTGACCCATGGTAATCGATTGGGTTAAAGACATTAAAAGAACAGCAATCAGACAGATTGTGGCTCCGTTTTCCTTATTTCAAATCCTAAGATTAAAACTTTTAAAATAAAAACTTGAGCGGATGTGATGAAAAAAATGAAATATAAAGCAATATTACGTTTTACTTTGGATATTGTGAAATCGTTTTGAAATTCTATGCCTTCTCATTGATTGGTTTTTGGGATGGCCTGAGTACTTTTGAGTTTAGATGGGTGAAATATAAAGTATAATTTATTAGTTCTTATTTAACACTTATTGGCTTTTTCTTGATAACAAATCAGTTTCTGGCAACAGAACAAATACTATGGTTGTTTTTATGGTTGTACCTATATTCCTTCGACAGGATCCAGTGGGAATGCTAATGCACCGGCAGAGCCGACCGCAAACAGCTCCAGCCTCCAGCCTCTCTCCCCATTGGCTCGCTTCTACATCTACTCCCTGCATGGCTGCCTCTGCGAGGTGGCCTTCACGGCCACATGTGACTGGTACGACACCCGGGACAGGAGACTGGCAGGACACAGCAGCTTGTGGTCCCTGCCCATGTACGCCTCAGCCATCTTCCTGATGGAGAGGCTGAGGGCTGTGCTGCTGGCCCGCCGCTGGCTGCTGGCGATGCGCCTGGTAGCCTACACCCTGTTCATCTACCTGTGGGAGCTCAGCTGGGGCCTGGGGCTGAGGCTCCTGGGGGCCTGCCCCTGGGACTACTCCGGGTACCGCTACAACCTGGCGGGGCTGGTGACTCTTGAGTACGCGCTGCCCTGGGCTGTGGCATCGCTGATTGCAGAGAAACACGTGATACGGAACACTCTGAGAATCAGGCTGGAGCCGTGAGGCGGGACTGGACTTTCATGGCCTTGTGGATTGATTGGTCGTGTCATAGGGCCCTTATCATAATACAAATGTAATTAAAGGTATAAACATTTGTAGTTGTATGTGTTTGTATTCAAGAGATAGTCATCATCCATCTTCCTTAACAAGAGTGAGAATAGATAATGAAGAAAAAACGTACTGGCATTGAAACGCAGACGCCATTTCCAGAATGGTCGCTTTACTGGGTAGCCCCGCCCATTCTGCCTGCGATCTGAGTTCGCCCTGCAGAAGAGTCTGGAGAACAGCAATACATTTCCTTCTAGTTTCGATAGAATCACCAAGCTGGCTTTTCCCCCTGGCACGCTATTGGCTAGTTTAACACAATGACGACAGGGAAGCGACGGCAAGCACATTGTGTAAAGAGTAATTGTAACCAGGCCATTGATCACGCCTCATCTGTATCAACCTCACTCTGACCGTCACTACGGTCTAAAAAGGAAGGAGTAGGCCTACATCGTTCTGCCTATCACCGAGACCATAGGTCAAAATCGTCATGCCCATGACCTCCGGAAGCACAACGTCCCGCGCTTGTAAATAGCATGGATTGCCGGTTCGTCCCCTTTACATTGATTGCCTCACCGGACCAGGCAAGACGTTGATCTATTTTTCAGAGCTAACACACAGCCACAAGATCGTAACCCACGGGTATAGGCGCCTTTGGGTCCCTGTGGATCTCTCTCACGTTAACGTGTAGATCACTTAACGTTGGACTGTAAATTGTCTTTTTCGTTTGTTTGGTAGAGCACTAGCGCACCCTAGCCGGCTGTCGGCAGCTGTGCGGTTTGTGTGAGCCCGCTAGGTTGCGTCCGCGCACTGGTGCGGGCCAGCGCTGCGCTTTTCAGTTGCTGTTTGTGACCAGACACAAGGCGAGCCTTCGCGACGCGTTCGTGCGTGCCTGCAGACCACCTTTGCACTACGGGCAGATTGTTTGTTGCCGGTAGTATATTGTTTGAGTTAAAAACTCCCAGAGTGAAGTCTCCCTTATTTAAATCTTTGCACTACTCCACCGCTGTTGCAGCTGGTGAGTTAAGCCAGCTGGTGCATCTGTGCACTGGCGTGAGCCACTATAATTTGTATTGTTGTAGGCACAATATCGTGTCATATACTTTTGATTTGTGGTTAGCTTGTCTACTGGCATTTATAGGTAAGTAGCCAGGAAGAGTGGAGATTATTGTTTAAAAAATAGAATTATTTATAATTTTGGTGTACTGAATTAGTGTATGCTTACTGAATTAGCAATAAGTGTGCATTGTCATTATTCAGCCAATTACTGTCTTCACCTGGGTAGTCAGTGTAGTTAAACAAACAGCACCCTAAAGCCGCTGTTCGCAGCCGCTGGGGGGAGTGTGAGCCGGGTCAGGCGCGTCCGCGCGCCCTTGCCGGCCACCAAGGTGTACTCCTGACTTTGCGTCGGTAGAAATGCTTAATCCAACAGCGCCCTATAGCCGCTGTCCGCAGTCGCTGGGGTAAGTGTGAGCCAGGTCAGGTGTGTTCGCGCGCCCGTGCTGGCTACCAGAGCGTACTGGTTATTCGGTGTTGGGGGAAGTGCAACTTGCCAGAATGGCCCCACACCACTGCAGAATCTGCAGCGCGGCGATGAGCGCTGACGATGAGCACAGAGAGTGCCCTGATTGCCTGGGGGCCGTCCAGGTGCTGGAGGACGTAGACAACCCCTGCAGTGCAGCTGTTGACCTGTCCAGGGAGGAGCGACTTCGCCATGCCAACCAGGTGCGCGGTCACGTGCAGGAGGGCAGGGCGGAGAGGCGACGCTCACCCCGTCTGTCACCCTGATCCCGTAAGCGTGGGCATAAGCACACACGCATTCAGAAGATCGGCAGTATGAGTCTTCCCCCGCCCCCGCCCCGGCTGAGGCAGCAGGGGGCGGTAGTGCAGAGTCACGTCATATCCTCGCAGTCCTCCAAGCAATAACAGAGAGGCTAGGCAGGCTGGAAGAGCGGAGAGGTCTGCCATCCCTACCATCAGGGCAGGAGGGTTTACCCTTAGGGGGCCTGACAGCCAGGATGAGCGAGAGGACGAGGCCGATGATGTGTTATCTCTCCTGGCATCACAGGCCACGGAGGACACAACAGGTGGAGCTGGCCGCGGTGGTGAACCACGTACGGACTCTAGAGGGGAGTCCACAGGGGTGGGGGAGATGCCTGTTAGCTCTCTGATGTCCAGGGTGCTGAGCGCCGCTAACTACCTGGGCTTCCAGCCCCCCACACTGGACCCAGTCCCTCAGGGGGGTGTTTTGGAGGGCGTCTCGCACATTAGCCCCCCACTTTCTATTCCTGTGGCAGAGGATGCTCATGTCCAGTTGGGGCAGGGCCTCGAAGCGGCCCCAGCTGCTCAATCTCCCTGTGGCGCCTGGGCATGTTTTTCATCCGGAGTCCCAGGCGGTGTTTGACCGCACTGAATGTGCTGCAGCGTCTAGGGAAGCGGTCCAGCGCGTATGTATTAGAACAGTGCTAGCCGCTAACCAAACACCAAGGGGTAAGCCCAGGCTACAGCGGCCCAGCCGGCCTTCACGGATAGCTGGTAATTTTCGGGACCAGCCTGTTCAGGCGGAATACCGAGGCCCAGCCCGAGATCATTATTCCAGAGGGAGACGGGGACAGAGACCGAGTAGGGGCAAGTACGCAGGCCGCCGCGGCGGTGCTGCCCAGCGGTCAGGGGCTGCCCAGCGGTCAGGGGCTGCCCAGCGGTCAGGGGCTGCCCGTCGGATTCCCCTTCCCAGTTATCTCGGATCCCCTCAGTAGCCAGTAGCCCGTGGGTACCGGCTACAAATTCAACGTACCGGCTACAAATTCAAAGTAACGCCTGTAATAGACCCAATTTTAAAGTCAGTGCTCGACAAGGAGGTCCAGGAGCTACTTTTAAAAGGTGCCATAGCAGAGGTACCACTCAGCGCACAGCAAGTTGGGTCTTATTCCAAATATTTTATTGTGCCCAAAAAGGACGGCGGTCAGCGTCCTGTTCTCGATCTAAGGCCCCTGAATCAGTACCACAAGGTGTTGCCATTCAAAAGGGTCCACACCCCAGTGGTGATAAGGTCAATTCAGGGGGGGGAGTGGTTTACGTCTCTGGCCAAGTGGTCTCCGCCGCACTAATCCAACTACAGACACGTGGGTTGAAAATACTCCCGTACCTGGACGACTTGCGCCCCCTTTCGAGAGCAGGTAGTGCGCGACACCAATACGTTGCTGGCCCACATCCAGTTCTTAGGCTTCACAGTCAACTAGAAGAAGAGCAATGTGCAGCCCCGTCAACAGGCAGTGTTCCTGGGGATTCTCTTCGATTCAGCCAGTATGAAAGCGTCTCTCACTGGTCGGAGAGCGGACAGCTTGATCGAGACCCTGAGGCATTTTCGGCTGGGCAAGCTGGTTACAGCCAACAGAGCCCAGAGACTGCTGGGCTTGATGGCTGCAGCAGCTGTAGTAGCTCCACTTGGTCTGCTGAGGTCTCGGCCCTTCCAGTGCTGGTTCAATGCTTTTCAACTCCACCAAAGAGACGACAGGCAGGTCAAGCTGCATGTTTCTCGAGCTTGCATTCGGGCCCTGGGGGTCTTTCACACAGGAGGCAGGTCATCTCGACAGATGCATCCCTAACAGGGTGGGGATGCATCTGGAAGGACGTTCGGTAAGGGGCATTTGGCAACCTCCGTGGACGTCAGAGCATATAAATGTCCTCAAACTGAAGGCCATTCACCTCGCCCTTCAGCGAATCCTGCCAGCGATACAGCACAACGTTCTGGTGAGATCGGACAAAACCTCAGCGGTGTATCATGTCAATCACCAGGGGGGGACAAAGTCTCAGAGATGCCTCCAGGTGGCGGAGGAACTACTGACGTGGGCATGGCCTCGACTTGCCTCAGTAAGGGCTGTGCACATTCCGGGCGTAGCAAACAGTGCGGCCGACATGCTCTCCAGGACGGGACCACTCCCGGGAGAGTGGAGACTGCACAAAGACGTTGTCAAACAGATCTGGATTCGCTACGAGGTTGCGCAAGTGGATCTGTTTGCGTCAGCGGAAACAACCCACTGCCCAGAGTGGTATTCTCTCAGGGGGCAGTTTGGGCCCGGATGCTCTATCACAAGAGTGGCCGACAGGCTTGTTGTACGCTTTTCTTCCGATCCCCCTCATCTCTCAGGTTCTGCAGAGGATCAGGGAGGGCCAACACACAGTCCTGCTGGTTGCTCCACGTTGGCCAGCGAGAACCTGGTTTTCAGATCTGCTCCAGCTACTGCAGGGTCAGCCATGGCAGTTGCCGAGCAGGGCAGACCTGCTGGCACAAGCAGGTGGGCAGATATGGCATCCGAACCCGGTCGCCCTGCGCCTTTGGGTTTGGCCAGTACAGAGCCCGTCACTGAGCGTTTAGATGCGTATGTTCGGGAGACAATCAACAACGCTAGGGCTCCATCTACTAGAGCCAGCTATGCGCTCAGTCCTTGGTGGGCCAGTTCTTGAAGGGAGCATGCTGTTTGCGTCCAGCCCGTACCCTACTCGATTACGATTTTTTAATCGCGATAAAACTCACGTCGATTACGACGATAAGCATCAGACATAAATGCTCGATATAAAAAAAAAAAGCACACTGTGCGGTTTGTGTGAGCCCGCTAGGTTGCGTTCGCGCACTGGTGCGGGCCAGCGCTGCGCTTTTCAGTTGCTGTTTGTGACCAGACACAAGTACACGCCCATTTCCTGGTGCGTGTTTGAGCTTCCGTTCCAGCACCGCGGTAAGGAAAGACGAGAGGAGAGGAGCGTTTTGCGACAGAATAAAAACAACGGAGGGTGAAGTAGTCGATAAAAAAGGTTACAAGACGTCCATTTTATGGAAGTGGTTTGGCTATCTCAAAACTGATGAAGCACAGGATAAGACCGTCTGTAAATTATGCCGTCGGTCAGTGCCAGCACACTTGGGAAACACAACTGAATACATACCATCCCAGCGACTACACAGAGAGTATGAAAATGCGCGCAACAACAAGTTTTGCCCGCCATCCTACCGCAGCTGTCAGCAGCTCGAGCGGGGCTGTTCCAAAACAGCAATCTATCGTGTCGTCATTTGCGGCAGTTGTACCGTATGATGAACAGAAGAGGTTTTCTGAAGCCCTAAATGTGATTAAATGTTCCCTGGCTTATCACAAATATGATAATAAACAAGTGTATGGTTTAACTAATGAACACTCTGGTTTCTTCAGGCTTCAGCAGTATCAAATTATATATCACACACACACACAGCCTATCAACAACAATGTAAAAATATGCAACAACCTCTTTTTTTTGTCTCGTCTGTCTGTCTTATACATGTCTGTGAACACTAACATTGTCATGTCCCTCACCTAATGTTATATCTGTCACCTGTCAAAAAAAATAATATATAGTATATATCGTGATTAATATCGCTATCGATCAATTACAAAAAAATAATGATCATATTTTTTGCAATATCGCCCAGCCCTAGCTGGGACCTCCCGATGGTTTCAGCATCACTCACTGAAGCTCCGTACGAGCCCATTGCGGATGCCGATCTACGCTCTTTGTCACTTAAAACAGCATTCCTTTTAGGAATCTGCTCAGCAAGACGGGTTGGGGAGCTGTGTGCCCTCTCTGTCAGTGACGATTGCCACAGGTGGAGGGAAGGTGGCACCAGTGTGTCACTGTGGCCAAATCTGGCTTTTATGCCAAAGGTTGTTAATAGGCAGTCCATCAATCAGGTTTTGGAGGTGGATGCGTTCCAGCCCGCCTCTGCCTCACAGGCAAAGCAGGAGAAGTTGCTCACTTTGTGCCCAGTGAGGGCCTTGAGAGCTTACCTGACCCATACATAGACACTAAGGGGAGCACACTCCAAACTTTTCATCTGCTATGGGGGGCAAAGAGCGGCTTACCTCTTTCGAAAAAGAGGCTGTCCCATTGGTTGGTAGACGTTATTTCCCATGCCTACAGAGCAAGCGGGATGCAAGTCCCGCCTGGTATAAGGGCTCATTCAACCAGAAGTATGGCAACGTCCTGGGCTGCCCTCAGGGGAGTGCCAGCTGACGACATCTGTGCAGCGGCCTCATGGTCTACGCCATGCATGCAGGTTTTATAGGGTGGATGTAACTCGCCCGGCTTCGGCCCTCATGTCCATGACTGAGCGAGGTTTTAACAATTAATTTTTAACAATTTTAACAAGACAGATAAGATAAGACTGCGTCTTATCTTATATCTCATCTGCGTCTAAGACAGATGAGATATTTAGATGCAAAAAAGCACACAATACTGTTGACAATTAATGATCATATATATTTGTAATAAAAGTACGAACAAAGATACATCACAACATGCATCAACAAACAACACAACAGGCAAACATTACAATAATCTCAGGCCTCAGATGGGAGCTTCTCTTTGCGTGTTACTTCATACTCAAGGTACGCTGGGGAGAAGTCCACTGAGAAGCTAAAGTCAGGAGCTTTTATACACTTAGATCGGATCCTTGAGGGCAGTTGGCCTCCAATAAACCAAAAGCATTTGTTAACCAGATGTTAATCTATTGATTGAAGTTTCTTCAGAGGTTAAGAAGGTGGTTGAGGCTGTTCCTTATCACCCTTTGCTTCCCTACGCTCCCCAGGGGGTCAAGTAAAACAGGCCCAAACCAAACTACATACAACACGGAAACGGAATGTGAAACCAGATTACATCACATGAAACAGTAGCCGCGTTTACATGGCACATCTGATCCGCATAGATTTATATGCGGCATAGATCTGTCCCTAAAATGTGTTCCGAATGTACTGTATACATGGCAGTAACAAAAGTGTCCGTTCTGTCTCTCGCGCACACCTGACACATCTCTGGACCGGCGGCGACATAATGGATGTCTTATCACTATCGGGGATTTTTAATTTGATTTTAATGGAAGCACAGCAGGAGAGAGCTTTTCTCTGCCTGCTCCTTCAATTAAGAAGGAGGACGACAGCGCAGCAACGTCAATTTCTCGTCAGATCTTTATATTTACCCTATGCCCCGCCGCAATAAAGAGGAATTTGGATGCGAGTCCGCAGCCAAGACTGGTGGGAGAGAGTGGTCTTACGGGAATTTAGTGACCAGGAATCCTCGAAGGTGAACTACTGCAGCTGCCATCTCTCTAAGTTAAGAAGTATTTTAACGTTCAGCCTGCAAAAGTACTAGTAGTAGCCTACTCATTTACAGTTATCTCGGACGAGCGCGGACACTACGATACGCAAACACGTCATTAATAAACACCCATGTGTCCCGTCGCTAAGCAACCGGACACGCTTACCGGACTACTTTTATGGAGTGATAACAAAGACGTGAATCAGGCAATAAATCCACTTTCCTTGACAGCGGTGAAGTTCGGTGTGCTTAAAAGTACCGACGGAGCTCAGTGGACCAATTGCGAACTACTGCGGCTGCACTAAGTTAAACCCCAATCTATGCGGAATAAGTGTATACATGGCGATTTAAAACGGACTACACCACCTCTTCTATTCGGCATAGAATCTATGCCGAACAGATAATTGTATTCCGAATGAGGCGTATACATGACCATTTTCTATGCCGCATAGAAATCTATGCGGCATAGATGTGTCCATGTAAACGCGGCTACTAAGAATTACATTTTAGAAGACCCTGCAGAATAGCAAGATTCCAAGAATGGAATGTGAAACCAGATTACATCACACGAAACACTAAGATTTACATTTTAGAAGAACCTGAACGTAACATGTAGATTTTCCATCACAATCCCTGCGTGTCATCTCATTAGCATCTGTACTTTGGCCACGGCACACCTCTCCTAAGCAAGCAGATCTACACTGTACCCAGAAACCTGACCCCCCCCCCCCCCCCCCGACCGGGCGGTCTGGGACCCGTCCCTGTAATACCCTGGTCCTGTTATAGCCGGCCTCACCACCCCTCTCTCTCTCGTCTGAAGGTGTGGGACAAGGTCAACATCATCATCATTATTCCCCCCCCAGAGAGAGAGAGAGAGAGACAGAGAGAGAGAGACAGAGAGGACGAGAGAGAGAGAGAGAGAGAGGGAGAGAGAGAGAGAGAGAGAGAGAGAGAGAGAGAGAGAGAGAGAGAGAGAGAGAGAGAGAGAGAAAAAAAACAAGAGAGCGAGAATGGGAGAGAGCGAGAATGGGAGAGAACGAGAGAGAGAGATTGAGAGAGAGAGAGAGAGATTGACTAACAAGACGATGCTAACAGGACGATAAAAAAAGCACAGTATCGCCACTGTATGGAAGGCAACACTTGCCCTTATCTAGAGCTGGTTTACCAGTAGCCTACACTACGTTTACAACTGAGCAAAGTCATGCCAACAGACGTTACAATGTCAATCAGTAGTAAAGTGATATGATGGTTGATTATTTTATATTGAGTAAAACGTTCATGTTCCCCCATGTTCATGGGCGTCACTTGTAAACCATACGTCACCAACTGGGCAATTCTGTTTTCAAAATTTGGCCCAAGTTGCCGAACGGCAGTAGAATCAAAATAGGAACATGAGGTGTCGTTCACGCGAACTTTCCGACGGCGCGAAAATGTTTTCCCCATAATTTCCAGCGATATGAACGCACCATTTGCCTCGCAGTAGCCAGGCTACGCTATTCATTTAATCAATTCATTCTAGTATTAGTTAAACTGTCTGTCTACCTATTTTCATAACCTCTAAAAACACAACCATGCAGGTATTTGTAAGACACTGCTTATACCTTAGTAATTAATGTCCACACAGGTTGGATTTCATGATCATTTTTTAACAACACCCACATCTATTACTGCACTGGGAATCTATTTTTTATTTTGGAAACCCCATGGACCCATGGGAATCTGCAGGTATCAGCAGTTCAAAGAAAGTCATTCAGATTGCCTCCACTTGCCCTAATTCAAGATTAAAACCTTAGATACAAATTTGAGTGGATGTGATGAAAATAAAATAGAGAAAATAGAGACCATTATCTTGGATACCCAAAGTAGGCTACAACTGAAATGACCCCTACTTCCCTTCCTAGTATAGAAAGGGAAGTAGGTGTCCCTTTCTATACTAGAAAGGGATAGGTGTCATTTCAGTTGTACTAGCCTACTTTGGGTATCCAAGATAATGGTCAACTACTTCAACTACTGATTCATTAATTTAATTAAAGTGTTAGTTAAGCTGTCAACATATGTTTTTATCATTTACATAAACAACTATGCATGCATTGGTAAGACAATATTTATGTAACAAATCGAAGTACATATAGGTTATATTTCATGATATACCTAACCTATTTATAATTAACCCTTTATATAAGGACAATGAGAACAAAATCTGAAGGCTTAAGTACTATAAATCAATTGCAATTCCTCTTGGAGTACTTACACTTAAAGTAAAATTCATAAAAACACAATCATGCAGGTATTTGTAAGACACTGCTTACGTTACAAATTCAAGTCCACACAGGTTATATTTCATGATAATTTGTTTTGCCATACTTCCACACCCGCATTTATGAAATCAGTTATCCGATGATCTCCTGATTAAAACAGGCATGGGGGTTGCAAGGAATTTGATTTTTTTTTAGACATGTTCCCACGATTTAATTGCATAAGTGACTTGTTGTTCTTGCACATAACCGTGTTACTGTAGTTCCTCACACTGATGATGAAATTAAAGGTTGGGTACGCGATTTGCGAAACGCCAGCAGATTTTGAAAATACACAACTCAAATGGTCCTACCCCCTCTCCTTCAACGCTGACTCTGACTCCACCCATTCCAAGTACCTGGACGCGCAATCATGCACGAGCGCGAACAGAGATGCGCGAGAGCGAGCCAGGCTAGCGTAGGTTTTCGTTTAACAACATGGCACTACATTCAGCTGTAAATTGCACCCAGTACCGCGGGAAGTAGGGGTTTTGGGGGTGCTGCAACACCCCCTGTCCGAGGCCCTGTCTTATCACAGAAAACGATCATTTCTAAAAACTCTGGCCAAAGTGGATATTTCTGAAAACGCCGGTTATGTGTTGTCGTATCAACGGGGAGAAACGGGATTTTAGGTTCTGAAGCGTCACATTATGCACCAGGAAATGCTTAACGTAAATGCTTAATGTTGAGACGCAGCATTTATTGAATGCTCATATGTCCTAGTGCTGAAAAAGGGTTATATGAAAAAGTGTGAGGGTAGCGGTGGTGCGCTAAACTTGTTCTGTGAGCAGCTGGATGTGAACCATGGTGTGAAGGAAGTGAACACAACGATCGATTTTCAACTGTGCGCGCATGCACTGGTGTAATTGAGCTGCGCTGCTATATAAATATTTTTTTTTATCAATGTGACGAGTTGCGAGTCTAGTGCAGGCCGGGTTTTTTTTCCCAGCACCCCCTGCTGAGAATACGTTCTCGCGGCTATGGTTGCACCAGATGTTATAAACATTAAACGGTCACATAAATCATTACTATTTTTAGAAAATGTATGTTTGTTTCATATAATTGTATTGGAAGTCCTGGTTTTCACTAGGGTTGCCGCGGTGTGGACATTTTCACACCGAGTACTACACTCGTCTCAACACCGGTATTACCGAGTATAAACGGTATAAACTTTGAAACTAGGTCAACCGCCACACAAGCATCGGTTTTTAGACCCTTCTCGTCCTTCAGTTGCCGCAAACGTTCAAAAGCAGCGCCTAGGATTATTCTTGATTTCAGTTTTTCTCTTTCAGCGTTTTTATTATCAATTACTCTCTGAAAAAGAGTTTTCCTTCTCTATGCTGGTGGTGGTGGTGGTGGTGGTGGGGATGGTGGCGTCTTGTCTGCCATGGAAATTGTCTTCTACTGCTAGGTCCAAATGTGGATTAACTAGTTCCAGTAGATACCGCAGGATAACAACAAACAGGAGCTTGCTCTGGGTCACGAGCTCTGGGTCACGAGTACTGCACGAAGGGGTGGCGCGCGGGGCGCGGGGGAGGGGGGGAGGGGGAGTGCAGTACGACCGTTTGATTGACGTACTTACTGTCCAATGAAACTCGGTGGCAATGGAAATGATTGGCTGGAGTTTTTCGAGCCCTGCCCGTTCCACAGATGATTGACAAGTTTAATTTTCATGTCAGTACTTCTAACTCAGTGGCTGTAAGCGGGTTATGATAAGGATTTCAAGTAATTTTGCAAAAATGGCCAAAAAAGCGAATCACCTACGTAACCTTTAAGTTATTAAATGTCTGGTCTAGATATATTAAGAAACTTAATCATGGGCCTATCTAAGCAAAATCATCAAAGCAGAAGCAAGTATCCAAATGTCAGTATATTTGCTAGGTCTAGGCTACACAATGTTAACCACGTGTGTTCATCCGTTTTGGCTGCTGCATTGGGATAACAAATACATTTGAGCAAAGAGTAGTAGGCTATCTGCCCGTGTTAAGGGATGGTTATGCAACGAAATTGAATGCATGCTTGTTTTTTTTCTTCTAATAGCGGCTATCATTAAATGAGGAAAGAACAGTGGAACAGGGAAGTTTCCTTTGAGCTCTTTAGACTGTGCAAGATTGGTGTATATGGCGACACATTAGTGCCATAAAGCACTGATGTGATAAAACATGCATTCGAGCGTATTCTATTATTTCACAAGCGTAGATATTGACTGCAAGCGCGCAAATCATCTCTGCGCACGCGCACTCAGAGCGCTGCTCACCGAGCGAGGAAAACAGCTCGAGTATGAAGGTATTATTGTAGCAAAAGTCTTTAGCACCTGTAACTGCAGAATTTGAATGCGTACACTAAAGTCACAGTAAATTTGAAGTCGACTTCAAATTTACTGCTGTATACAATCAGCTGTCACCACAGCAACATCATGTGACATTAAGAAGAAGACCGCAGGAACTTGTAATGGTATGAGAAGTAATACTAGTCTGATTACAAGAACAATTAAGTCAATTGTTCTTGAACCAGTACAATTATTAATTCATTGTTAAGTTTTTCATAATTGTGACGACCCCGCCTATTATTGACTACCTATCTTCATTAAGGTGATCAGCTGATGACATCAGCTGGATCTGGAGCACCTGGGACCGGTGCTCCAGCCGAATAAAAGAGCAGCTGATTGCCTGTCGGGGGCGCTACTCCTTGGCTCCTTGCAGGCGTCCACACCTTTTGGGGTTTCGTTGGCGGTTTTGTTAAAGTTATGCTTTGTACGGAAATAAACCTGTATTTTATATTGGTAAATGCACCGTCTCTCCCGTTTTTGTCATCGCCGCTGAGCCGGGTTGTGACAAATGGGGGCTCGTCCATTCGGTTTGCGCAATAGTTGAGTGTAGATTTTGTTTTGCCTTTGTTTGTTTGCCTTGCGGGTAAAACGGTTGTTGCTCATTTTGCGAGTGTTTTTTCCGTAGTTAAGGGGAGAGTTCATGGTGCATGTGGGCTGACGGATCAGGGTGAGTATCAGGGTTGCTCACTTAATTTATGCCAGTACCAAAAAGCCGGTTGACAAGTGTTGTCCTCAGCGTGTGGATCTTAGTGCGGTGCGGAGTTTTCCCTGGTAGGCATAGCGGCGTTCCCCTTTGGGTTCGTTGCGGGGGTCGTGGTAGTGTTGTGGCGGCATAGTGGTTAAAGCATTGTCTTGGGAGCATGTCCGTGATTTCGGGGGAGTTGCTAGCTTGCTAGTCGCTTTCCCGGGTCAGCGGTCTCTAGTGCATAAGTACCCGCCACTGCCCGCTGCATGAAGACTAGCCGGGAGTTTAGTTAGGGGGTTGATGTTTAGTTAGCGGGGAAACTCCAAACTGGGATCCTCTTAGTGCGCACGGGGACACTTCGCTGTCTTGCTGGTCCGGTTCGGGCATAACGGTGTGTTTTGCTTAATCCTAGTGGTGGTCTTGAGATGGCTGAATGTGAAGCGTTTGTGGCGGCTCCGTCAGAGGAGGCCTTGGACAAATGTACAAAGGAACAGCTGTTGAAACTGTCGGAGTATTATTCGGTGGCCGGGATCAACACAGTCTCACTCCGAGAACGTCAAATACCGACTGTTGGCAAAGGCCCTTTAGCGTCGGTGACTGACGGGAAAGGTACCCTTTTTATTCGCTCGGTGACGGTAAAGGTACCCTTCGGCGTCTTCTGCATACGGAATGGGGGGTGCCTCACTACGTCTCTAATAGACGATGTGAGCATCTTTCCTATTGGATAGTTTTTTAGGATATTCTTCTGTGAAAATGGCGGACATACTTTTTATCCTGGGTGGAAAATATGATATTTTAGAATAGTTACACCATTAAAAGTGTTTATGTAAACCTTTTTAGCGAGAAATGTGCATTTTACTTTCATAATCGTCGTTCGGCGAATGTGAAGGATGTTTGGTTTGATAGATATGACGAAGAATATTTCATCGGGCGATAATGGCCGGCGTACAGGCATCCCGGGCTCACGAAAATAGGTGACACTGTCACGTTATTTAATCTATTGAAACGTGATCAGGTACACGTATTTTCTAAATGTTCGTGTCAAAAAGCACATTTTTCAAACTCATGCATATCAATTGGAAGTATTTGTCGTGATTTGTCACTAAGCACGACTTCCATCTAAGGTTCTGTCCGGGAGCTTTCTCCCTATTGTCCCTTAAGGAGCTCCGTACAGAACATTTATTGTTAAAAATTGTCTGTGATAACTAAGAATATGACAGCTTTTCCAGTCTCACCAATATGCGCACAGATCGCACGGTTTGACACTTTCAAGATGCGTGCAGTAGCCTACATACGCCAAATGACCATTTCGTGTGCATACGATACGCAAAACCCAGCATTAACTACTGTGGAGGGCGGATACGTCCATTTCGCGTGCATATGTGCATATGATACGAAAAACCCAGCATTAACTGAATGGGAGATGCAATATTTTAGGACAGATTCACCATTTAACGTGTTTCTAATGACATTTCTAGCGAGAAATGTACTTTTCCCTTGAATAATCCTCAGTCAGTGAATGTGTATGATCTTTATTAATCTTTATTATCTGAATGGGAAATGCAGCTCACGTGTTTCCTGCTTTTGTGTTATTAAACCGTTACTTTATGTAACTTTTAATGATATCATCTTGTTAGAAACACGTACGTTTTCGTGAACACTGGATTACGTCGCATTTCAACATAAAATAGCGTGTTATACACACACACACACACACACACACACTGCATTTCGCTGCCAAATAAATAAATACTAAGGCAGAATAAAGAATAAATTAATTCATTATCATTCAACTTCAACATGCGTTATTACAGTATAGTGGTGGAGGGATGACGTGTGTTGGCCAACCCGGAAGTGAGCGTCGCCCTGGGTTCCCTTGACAAAAAGCCAACGGGTTTTTCCATTTGATTTTGGATTATTGCAGAAAAATTAGCATCTTTGAAGCACCTCCTCAAAAACTGAAAATAAATAAAAATAACTGTGCTCCAAAGAAAGAAATGTAAACCAATGCATTCCGAATGGGAGTGTTTCTCCGATTTTTCCATGCTACACAGAACGAAATGTAAACCCATGCAAATAAAGACTTCATGGTCATAATCATTTAAATATCATTAATCTCCTGAGGGTGGTATTCTATTTTTTTCAACGGGGCTGAATCCAGTCACTTGACCGTCATGGTTGCTATGGTGGTTGCTATCCACCAGCCCCTCTAATCCTTACATGGCTCTAAAAACCACGCGGCAAATGAGCTGCCGTAATTTGTGTTGTTTTTGTCGTAAACTAGTGTCCGATGGTTAAAAAATAGACGGATATTCCAAGGTATCCTTAAAAGGCAGCTTGGATGTTTTTATTTTCTGCAGTTTAGACTTTTTCTATAACCTATTTTTGAAAGCAAAACACCAAGCTCATTGATTTAACGAGGCAGGGTTATTTGAAACAATTTATTAAATAAATATTTATGAGAGGTCATTCCTTCTCCTGAGTTTTCTTCCTATTTATGTCTAGTGTACAACCCTACTGTCCACAAGCATCACCCCCCCCCCTCCCCATATGGATTTGGAGAATTGTTGCCACGTCCCAGTGGTGGAGGTATCATATATATGAAAGAGGGCATTCAATTATACTACAATGATCAATTAGGAGGCCGAAGCCCTAAAGGAAGTGATGCAATAGGTGACTGGGTCGACGACATTTAAGTAAGCTTTACTTTGAGGTCTCTTATATATCAAAGGGGGTCTCAAAGGACGCATACGCTTCAACCTGTGGCTCCGGTCCTACAGGAAATGACTCAGCAAGTGCTCCATCTCGTTGCACCTGCACCCAGCGGCTCGCTTGCAAGATTTTGGCCTGAAGTTATTCCCAGACCTACACCGTAGCCATCCAACCTGCATATCTGAGAATCAGGCCTCTCTTTAATAATGACAAAATGTATGAGAGAAATACACATTAACTTTTGACTCATAAGCGGCGTGGTGCCGGCTCCTTTTGACCTTTTGACCCCAGACTTCTGGGGGAATAGCTGAATCAATTCATTAGTCAATCAAAAGCATGTAAAGAGGGAGAACAAGGTGTCCTTCAACATCTACGCTTCCAGGCGATTGCAACGGTGCCACACATGAGCATATTCGAACATGTTTAATGGAAGTAATTAGCTGTCGAAATTGGAGGCCTTAATCAATAATGAGCAGCTATTGATTTGCTTCCCGATAGAAATTTGTGACAAATGACATGTTATTTAGCCTCTACACGTTGAGTTGAGTCCAATGACACCAAGCATGACACTCTAGAAAATGGTAACATGTATTTTACATGGTACACCTAGGTCTAGGACATGATCTCGGTGTAGCAAGAGGGCGAGCTTGATCTCATTGGACTCAGCTTAACGTGTAGATGCTAAATAACATGTAATTTGTCAAAAATCTCCATCGGGAAGCAAATCTATAGCTGGTCATTATTGATAAAGGCCTCCAAAATCGACAGCTAATTACTACCCCGAAACATATTCAAATATGATCATGTGTGGCACTGTTGCAATCGCCTCAAAACGTAGATGTCAAAGGACACCTTGTTTGCCCCGTTACGTAACCGGGAAGATATTTTCATACTTCTAATGAATTGATTCATATTTTAAGGTTCTCGGAGTGAGACTTTAAGCGGCTGCAGCAGAAGTGTTGAGACGAAAGATGATATCAAGACATTTATAGAATATTCACATTCACATTATGATTCTTCGTCATAACATCCGACCAAACATCCTTTACAGTCACCAAGCGAGGATTATGAAAGTCCAGGCCCCCCCTTCCGGCACTCAAGGTCCGACTGGGCCAAGTTTAGGGCAGGAAGGGCCCCCCATTCCGGCCCTCGGGGTCCGACCGGGCCAAGTTTCGGTGCGGGGATCCCAGTTAGGCCTTAGAATAAGGTATTCAAATTTCAGGGCGGTAGGACCTTCCTATCTCAAAAACTGTTTTTCCACCACATTCTGAACCATTAGGTCTTGCAGGTAACACATCTGAGGGGCTTTGTCCTTTAGGCCGAAGCCCTAAAGGAAGTGATGCAATAGGTGACTGGGTCGACAACATTTAAGTATGCTTTACTTTGAGGTCTCTTATATATATCAAAGGGGGTCTCAAAGGACGCATACGCTTCAACCTGTGGCTCCAGCCCTACAGGAAATGACTCAGCAAGTGCTCCATCTCGTTGCACCTGCACCCAGCGGCTCGCTTGCAAGATTTTGGCCTGAAGTTCTTCCCAGACCTACACCCTAGCCATCCAACACGCATATCTTAGAATCAGGCTTCTCTTTAATAATGACAAAAAGCTATTAGAGAAATACACATTCACTTTTTGTTATCTCATAAGCGGCGTGGTGCCGGCTCCTTTTGACCTTTTGACCCCAGACTTCAAAAACGTGGCCACAGGCCAGCTGTGACTACACACCTTAAGCCACAAATGTACACCTCCATCCCACAAAAAATAGGGACTAGAAACTAACCTCTGTCTTATGTACATTTACCGTACTGTGGGAGGTCACGCCCCTTTTCCGGCCTTTTCGAGATAGCTAGGGATGCTAAAATGTTTACACACATTTCCCGGGGCACCGAGAACGACATATCCGAGATTTGGAGTTCTAGCCCTTAGAGAAAAAAAGTTTTCCCAAATGGACTGTAATTTGGACAAAGCCCCTCAGATGTGTTACCTGCAAGACCTAATGGTTCAGAATGTGGTGGAAAAACAGTTTTTGAGATAGGAAGGTCCTACCGCCCTGAAATTTGAATACCTTATTCTAAGGCCTAACTGGGATCCCCGCACCGAAACTTGGCCCGGTCGGACCCCGAGGGCCGGAATGGGGGGCCCTTCCTGCCCTAAACTTGGCCCAGTCGGACCTTGAGTGCCGGAAGGGGGGGCCTGGACTTTCATAATCCTCGCTTGGTGACTGTAAAGGATGTTTGGTCGGATGTTATGACGAAGAATCATAATGTGAATGTGAATATTCTATAAATGTCTTGATATCATCTTTCGTCTCAACACTTCTGCTGCAGCCGCTTAAAGTCTCACTCCGAGAACCTTAAAATATGAATCAATTCATTAGAAGTATGAAAATATCTTCCCGGTTACGTAACGGGGCAAACAAGGTGTCCTTTGACATCTACGTTTTGAGGCGATTGCAACAGTGCCACACATGATCATATTTGAATATGTTTCGGGGTAGTAATTAGCTGTCGATTTTGGAGGCCTTTATCAATAATGACCAGCTATAGATTTGCTTCCCGATGGAGATTTTTGACAAATTACATGTTATTTAGCATCTACACGTTAAGCTGAGTCCAATGAGATCAAGCTCGCCCTCTTGCTACACCGAGATCATGTCCTAGACCTAGGTGTACCATGTAAAATACATGTTACCATTTTCTAGAGTGTCATGCTTGGTGTCATTGGACTCAACTCAACGTGTAGAGGCTAAATAACATGTCATTTGTCACAAATTTCTATCGGGAAGCAAATCAATAGCTGCTCATTATTGATTAAGGCCTCCAATTTCGACAGCTAATTACTTCCATTAAACATGTTCGAATATGCTCATGTGTGGCACCGTTGCAATCGCCTGGAAGCGTAGATGTTGAAGGACACCTTGTTCTCCCTCTTTACATGCTTTTGATTGACTAATGAATTGATTCAGCTATTCCCCCAGAAGTCTGGGGTCAAAAGGTCAAAAGGAGCCGGCACCACGCCGCTTATGAGTCAAAAGTTAATGTGTATTTCTCTCATACATTTTGTCATTATTAAAGAGAGGCCTGATTCTCAGATATGCAGGTTGGATGGCTACGGTGTAGGTCTGGGAATAACTTCAGGCCAAAATCTTGCAAGCGAGCCGCTGGGTGCAGGTGCAACGAGATGGAGCACTTGCTGAGTCATTTCCTGTAGGACCGGAGCCACAGGTTGAAGCGTATGCGTCCTTTGAGACCCCCTTTGATATATAAGAGACCTCAAAGTAAAGCTTACTTAAATGTCGTCGACCCAGTCACCTATTGCATCACTTCCTTTAGGGCTTCGGCCTCCTAATTGATCATTGTAGTATAATTGAATGCCCTCTTTCATATATATGATACCTCCACCACTGGGACGTGGCAACAATTCTCCAAATCCATATGGGGAGGGGGGGGGGTGATGCTTGTGGACAGTAGGGTTGTACACTAGACATAAATAGGAAGAAAACTCAGGAGAAGGAATGACCTCTCATAAATATTTATTTAATAAATTGTTTCAAATAACCCTGCCTCGTTAAATCAATGAGCTTGGTGTTTTGCTTTCAAAAATAGGTTATAGAAAAAGTCTAAACTGCAGAAAATAAAAACATCCAAGCTGCCTTTTAAGGATACCTTGGAATATCCGTCTATTTTTTAACCATCGGACACTAGTTTACGACAAAAACAACACAAATTACGGCAGCTCATTTGCCGCGTGGTTTTTAGAGCCATGTAAGGATTAGAGGGGCTGGTGGATAGCAACCACCATAGCAACCATGACGGTCAAGTGACTGGATTCAGCCCCGTTGAAAAAAATAGAATACCACCCTCAGGAGATTAATGATATTTAAATGATTATGACCATGAAGTCTTTATTTGCATGGGTTTACATTTCGTTCTGTGTAGCATGGAAAAATCGGAGAAACACTCCCATTCGGAATGCATTGGTTTACATTTCTTTCTTTGGAGCACAGTTATTTTTATTTATTTTCAGTTTTTGAGGAGGTGCTTCAAAGATGCTAATTTTTCTGCAATAATCCAAAATCAAATGGAAAAACCCGTTGGCTTTTTGTCAAGGGAACCCAGGGCGACGCTCACTTCCGGGTTGGCCAACACACGTCATCCCTCCACCACTATACTGTAATAACGCATGTTGAAGTTGAATGATAATGAATTAATTTATTCTTTATTCTGCCTTAGTATTTATTTATTTGGCAGCGAAATGCAGTGTGTGTGTGTGTGTGTGTGTGTGTATAACACGCTATTTTATGTTGAAATGCGACGTAATCCAGTGTTCACGAAAACGTACGTGTTTCTAACAAGATGATATCATTAAAAGTTACATAAAGTAACGGTTTAATAACACAAAAGCAGGAAACACGTGAGCTGCATTTCCCATTCAGATAATAAAGATTAATAAAGATCATACACATTCACTGACTGAGGATTATTCAAGGGAAAAGTAAATTTCTCGCTAGAAATGTCATTAGAAACACGTTAAATGGTGAATCTGTCCTAAAATATTGCATCTCCCATTCAGTTAATGCTGGGTTTTTCGTATCATATGCACATATGCACGCGAAATGGACGTATCCGCCCTCCACAGTAGTTAATGCTGGGTTTTGCGTATCGTATGCACACGAAATGGTCATTTGGCGTATGTAGGCTACTGCACGCATCTTGAAAGTGTCAAACCGTGCGATCTGTGCGCATATTGGTGAGACTGGAAAAGCTGTCATATTCTTAGTTATCACAGACAATTTTTAACAATAAATGTTCTGTACGGAGCTCCTTAAGGGACAATAGGGAGAAAGCTCCCGGACAGAACCTTAGATGGAAGTCGTGCTTAGTGACAAATCACGACAAATACTTCCAATTGATATGCATGAGTTTGAAAAATGTGCTTTTTGACACGAACATTTAGAAAATACGTGTACCTGATCACGTTTCAATAGATTAAATAACGTGACAGTGTCACCTATTTTCGTGAGCCCGGGATGCCTGTACGCCGGCCATTATCGCCCGATGAAATATTCTTCGTCATATCTATCAAACCAAACATCCTTCACATTCGCCGAACGACGATTATGAAAGTAAAATGCACATTTCTCGCTAAAAAGGTTTACATAAACACTTTTAATGGTGTAACTATTCTAAAATATCATATTTTCCACCCAGGATAAAAAGTATGTCCGCCATTTTCACAGAAGAATATCCTAAAAAACTATCCAATAGGAAAGATGCTCACATCGTCTATTAGAGACGTAGTGAGGCACCCCCCATTCCGTATGCAGAAGACGCCGAAGGGTACCTTTACCGTCACCGAGCGAATAAAAAGGGTACCTTTCCCGTCAGTCACCGACGCTAAAGGGCCTTTGCCAACAGTCGGTATTTGACGTTCTCGGAGTGAGACTGTGTTGAGTGAGAGGGGTGTGCGTGGCTCTGTGAACAGAGTTCTGTGATGTCTGGGTCGATTGAGGTTAGCTTTAGCTTCAGACTTGGTTCAGCATCCAACCTGCTTCTATATTTAGTCTTAATGACGGAGAGGGAAGAGAAGCCTTTCTCGCACAAATACGTGGTCGCAAATGGAATGAGAAAGCGCACAGCCTTGTCTGAAAGCGCAGGATATTCGCAGCGTCGCTGCATCCAAAAGTCCAGCAATGTCTGGCCACTGAAGGGAGACTTCAACGTCTCGTCACAGGACAGTTCAATTAAAGGTTCCTGCTCAAGAGCCGATAAGTTCTGCTCCAGGACGTCAGAAGCCAAAATGAGAAACGGATCTCGCATCCAGGCATTACCCTGCGCAATCGCAGGGAAATATTCAGTGAACTGTTGTCGGAGAGAGTTCAGGTGCTCAGCAATGTTGTCCCTGACTTGATTAGCGAGCCTGAGGTCATTGTCAGAGAGAAAAGTGTCCAGATTAGGGAACGCTGACACATCACCAGTCCTTATTTTTATTTAGAATAATTCCAGTTTTTTCAGCATTGCACTGATTTTTTTCCTGGCACTGGTAGAGAGTCCCTGCAGTCACAAATTCAGCTCATTCATACGGGAAAAAATGTCTGGCAAGTAGGCGAGCTGACTGAGCCACACAGTGTCGTCAAAAACATCTGATGCGGGGAGGTTTTTGTCCCGCAAGAACACTTGGACCTCTCTGTGCAATTCAAAAAGCCTGGACAGCACCTTCCCACTTGAGAGCCATCTTACTTCTGTATGCAACAGAAGTTGAACATGCTCGCTGCCCATCTCATCACAGAGAACATGGAATAGGTGAGCTTGCATTGGTCTGGCTTTGATGAAATTTACTGTTTTTACAGATGTGTCAAAGACAGCCTTAAATTCTACGGGCATTTTCTTCACTGCGGGAGCTTCGCGATGGATGCCGCAGTGAGTCCATTGTACATCAGGTGCCACCTCGCAAATTTGGGCACTTTTTCCAGTCTAGCCCAGTCTCTTGGAAAAAAGCCATTCACGAGCTGAAAGATGTGTTCCGCTGTAGTTCTTGTCTGAAGTGACCGACAGAACAGAAAGTCCTCATGAGTTGCGCTTTGATATTCGTATCTGACGTATACAAGCAAATTAGCCCAATCCGCAACATCTGTGGTCTCATCAAGTTGTATGGAAAAGTAAGGACTGCATTTAATTCGTTCAATCAGAATGTGTTAAGCGTTCTTTGCTATTGCTTGTATCCTACGTGACACTGTGACATTAGACAGCGGCACTAAGCTCAAATGTTTCGCAGCCTTCTCCCCACACATAATGCTCATTATCTCTTTGGCCAAAGGTAAACATGGTTCTTCTCCAATCGTGTGCGGCTTACCAGCTTTTGCTAATCGAAGGCTGGCACGATAGGAAGCTTCTTGAGCTTTGGCTACGGGTGTAGTGCTGTGCCGAATTGTTGTCTTGGACTGCTTTAGCTCATCGCATTTTCTGAGAAAAAAGTCAACTGGCTTATCTTTCAGTGATGGGTGATTAGTGGAAAGATGCCGTCTGAGATGGACTGCGGTCACGCCAGCCGCACTTCGGAAAAGCCCCGTCAAGCCAGCCGCCGCTTAATATCTGTTGCGCATCTATTACTGCACTTACGGTACAGTGCCCGACTAGGCCAAAATGGATGGGAAAGCAGTTTTTTACACCCGTTGCAACGGTTAAACATGGGGGATATTATAGGTTTGCTGATTTTTTTCACAGGATTCTTCTTCACAGTGATCCTGACTATCACTATAGAACATATCAAAACATTTTACTGTATGGTTTTATAATAAATTCAATTCAAAATCCTTCCCAGTATCAAAGTGCATACTGGAGAATGGATGATTTCCTGCTTTTCAAAAATGTATTAAAATTATTCCTTAAGAGGTTTGCTGATATTTTCAATGGATTCTTGTTCACAGTGATCCTGACTATCACTGTATAACATATCAAAACATTTTACTGTATGGTTTTATAATACATTCAATTCAAAGTCCCTCCCACTCTCAAAGTGCATACTGGCGAATGGATAATTTCCTAAATTTCAAAAATGTATTAGGCCTAGAATTATTCCTTAAGAGGTTTGTTAATATTTTCAATGGATTCCTTTTCACAGTTATCCTGACTATCACTGTATAACATATCAAAACATTTTACTGTATGGTTTTATAATAAATTAAATTCAAAGTCCCTCCAACTCTCAAAGTACGTACTGGCGAATGGATAATTTCCTCAATTTCAAAAATGTATTACAATTATTCCTTAAGAGGTTTGCTGATATTTTCAATGGATTCTTGTTCACAGTGATCCTGACTATCACTCTATAACATATCAAAACATTTTACTCTATGGTTTTATAATAAATTAAATTCAAAGTCCCTCCCACTCTCAAAGTACATACTGGCGAATGGATAATTTCCTCAATTTCAAAAATGTATTACAATTATTCCTTAAGAGTTTTGCTGATATTTTCAATGGATTCTTGTTCACAGTGATCCTGACTATCACTGTATAACATATCAAAACATTTTACTGTATGGTTTTATAATACATTCAATTCAAAGTCCCTCCCACTCTCAAAGTGCATACTGGCGAATGGATAATTTCCTCAATTTCAAAAATGTATTAAAATTATTCCTTAAGAGGTTTGCTGATATTTTCAATGGATTCCTGTTTACAGTGATCCGGACTATCACTGTATAACATATCAAAACATTTTACTGTATGGTTTTATAATAAATTAAATTCAAAGTCCCTCCCACTCTCAAAGTGCATACTGGCGAATGGATAATTTCCTCAATTTCAAAAATGTATTACAATTATTCGTTAAGAGGTTTGTTAATATTTTCAATGGATTTTTTGAAATTGAGGAAATTATCCATTCGCCAGTATGCACTTTGAGAGTGGGAGGGACTTTAAATTTAATTTATTATAAAACCATACAGTAAAATGTTTTTATATGTTAGACAGTGATAGTCAGGATCACTGTGAACAAGAATCCATTGAAAATATCAGCAAACCTCTTAAGGAATAATTTTAATACATTTTTGAAATTGAGGAAATGATCCATTCTCCAGTATACTTTGAGAGTGGGAGGGACTTTGAATTTAATTTATCATAAAACCATACAGTAAAATGTTTTGATATGTTCTAGAGTGATAGTCAGGATCACTGTGAACAAGAATCCATTGAAAATATCAGCAAACCTGTAACATCCCCCATGTTTAACCGTTGCACCGGGTATAAAAAACTGCTTTCCCATCCATTTTGGCCTAGTCGGGCACCGTACCGTAAGTGCAGTAATAGATGCGCAACATATATTAAGCGGCGGCTGGCTTGACGGGGCTTCTCCAAAGTGCGGCTGGCGTGACCGCAGTTGAGATGGGATGGCTTCATAGATTCATTGCTGAGAACGAGTCCGCACACAACGCACTGTGGTCTTGGTTCATTCTCAACCCAACTACAAACAAATCCAAGATTAATGTAAGTCGAGTCGTATATCCTTACAGTTTTGTGTGAAGCATCACTAGCACTGCTCGATACACTGCAATTGGCACTATAAGCACTAGTGCTAGGGTCACTAAAACCTTCACTGTTGGCAACTTAATCTTGTGGTGTGCTGCCTGACACATTGACTTAATTTCTCCTTCTAATATTCCCTGTTTGGAGCCAGGATAGCAACGATTTTGCACCTTTTTTTCCTTTTTTTGCTTAAAAAAATCGTTCATACTCCGCGTACCACTAGAGGGCGCTCGCGTACCACTGGTGGTACGCGAGCGCCCTCTGTGGTACCTCTAGTGGTACCACAGATTGAGAACGGCTGAACTAGAGCATTATGCGAGTGTGTGTCAGTGTTTACCAAATGGAAAAATTACCCCACCTAGAGGTAAGGGTGCATTACAGGCTGTCTGACAGAACAAATGACACAAATACATAGGGGTATTCTGAACAATATCCCTAACAGAGACACAATGTTAACAAGCATCCGTTCTTGAGGTGGTTCATGAAGCACCTAATCCAGTTAGAATTGCAGTTTATATTGTAAGTGGACGATATGGTAAATATAATCATTGTTGCATTATACATTAAGTACAGATTGTCGCCACACGAGTGCAGCATGTACCCATTAATGAGCGCTGTTCAGCGCAACAAACATTGATATGAATGAAGTAGTGTTCTGATTGTATGCTGTATGACAGATCGACATGATGATTTCCGAGAGGAAAAGCTTTATGAATCATTGATACATTGAAGTATCAGACCAATATTAAATTCAAGATACTATTGACAGCTACTTAAGCGTGATATAGCCTTGGTGTTGGACGCCAATGCTGTATATTTAACAGTTTCTACAACATTAATTTAACTTAATCTGTTGATTGCAGGTGATGACGAGACATCATTATGCCTATCGTCTAATTAAAAAATTACATTAGGCACACTCGGCATGAATGTTGAGGGGAAATAAATATTAAAAAAAACATTCATCATGGTTCTGTTTGTTTGATGGCCCATCAACGAGAATACCTTTATTTGATTTGCGTATGTTCGTAGCCCATAAAATCTGTAAGTGCGTGTGCGTGTGTTCGCGTATGCATGTGTAGCCCTTTTACCCCTATAATAAAGAGGGCATGCAGGGCCCTAGGTTCTTCAATCAATCTTAAATTATTAGTTTTGATTTGCTAGTCAGCCAACCCTTTTCTGGGAAAAGGGTCCTATGTTCCCCGCAATCTATCATTCTTTAAAAATATTTAATCTTTGAGGGACGTTCGCGTGATGACAGCCAATCAGCGTTCAACAGCGTGGCCACTGAGTTGCATGTGTAACGTAACAGCCAATCAGCGTTCAACCGGCCAACTCAGTGCAGTGCAGTCCGGGGTGAACTGCAGCATGGAGGAGAAAGTGATTGTTGCTGTTCACGACTCCCGGAGCTCTATATATAATAGTATATAATATAATATAGTTGTATACATAACATCACGGCCAAAAGCTCTGTGCGCCACCGGATGGCTGTAGCGCGGGGAGCTCTCGTAGGGATTGGGCTTCTCTGGGGTTTGTTTACCGGCGTTGCTATGGTTTCCGGTCTTGTGTGTTCCAACGGTTTATTAGGTAGGCCTATCTAATAAATCTCTGTCTAATCAATACTTCATTCACTGCCTCTTCCGTGGTCATTACAATATTATGAATAGAGTCCTTGACCAACTGCAGTTGTTACAACTGAAGAACTAAAAGAGCCATCTTTGACTGTCTTAACTTAGAAAAGTACTACTACTTTTTAGTTGTTTTTTTAAGACAGTGGGAGACGTCGGAGAACCCAACACAGTCTATTCATAATATTGTACATCAGCTGAGGAAGACCGTCCAGGAATAACCCGTATTCCTCTGCCCCTACAGCCTCCACACTGTGTGTGAACCAAGGGGGGCTTCCCATGAAAGGGAGGAGGCTCAGCGAGCGTAGGAGACGTACCAGAACCAGCCGCTGTAAAAACAACGAGCTGTCTAGACGTCGCGCTCGTGCCCGCTGAACAGGGACCGAGCCGTCCGGCCGCCGCACCTGTGCGCATGCGCTGTCCCAGGCTGTAGCCACAGCACGCGGACCCGTCTCCTCACCTATAATGTGGGGAACCAGGAGACCGGTACAAGCGACCGTATCCACGGGCTCGTGCAACGAGTCTCTGATCCGTCCACGAGGCTCCAAGGGACGCCGCTTCTTAGAAGCAGAGGCCATGTGAACACGCCGACCGACCGCCAAGCTTAGGAGCAAGCTTCCGGAACTTCCCGGTCTGTGGCGCTGCTCTCCCCGTCTGCGGCGGCTGCTGCTACTGCTGCTGCTGCACCGGGGCTGGAGTCGGAGGCGGCCCCCTGGAAAGCTGGGACCGGCCTGGACCCCGCTTCCTCCCAGCCTGCTGGCGGGAGGAGCCCGTGAGAATCGCCCCGAACCGGAGACGATTCTCACGGACTGACTGCTGGTGCGCGAGCACCTCGGAGAACCGGGGACCAAATAGGCCATCCGGCGTTAGTGGACCCTGGACGAGGCTGGCCCGCTCTCGTTCCGGCACCGCAGTGTGGGAGAGCCATATGACCCTTTGAAACATGGTAGCCCACGCCATATGCCGGCCGACCGAAACGGCTATCGGCTGGCATAGCTGGAGGATGACGCTGGAAAAGCGGGAAACCGCCAGCCATCTCACGGCTTCCTCCGGGCCGTACGCCTCCCTGTCAGCCGACAAGGAGACCATGGCAGAGGAGAGCAGGGCGATGTTGTTGACCACCGCCGCGGATTGAGAGGCACAAACGAACACCCTGTCCGTTAGGCCGACAATCTGCTTCTGGAGGCGGTCGGGGGGCAGCGGCTTTTCGTTAGGGCGCCCGAGGGCCGGAAGGGTGGGGCCTGCCCTCGGGGTCTGACCGGGCCAAGTTTCGGGCAGGAAGGGCCCCCCCTCCCTGCCCTCGGGGTCCGACCGGGCCAAGTTTCGGTGCGGAGGTCCCAGTTAGACCCTAGAATAAGGTATTCAAATTTCAGGGCGGTAGAACCATTAGGTCTTGCAGGCTACACTTCTGAGGGGCTTTGTCCAAATGACACTCCATTTGGGAAAACTTTTTTTCTCCAAGGGCTAGAACTCCAAATCTCGGATATGTCGTTCACGGGGCCCCGGGAAATGTGTGTAAACATTTTAGCATCCCTAGCTATCTCGAAAAGGTTGGCAAAGGGGCGTGACCTCCAACAGTACAGTAAATGTACATAAGACAGAGGTTAGTTTCTAGTCCCCATTTTTTTTGGGACGGAGGTGTACATTTGTGGCTAAAGGTGTGCAGACACAGCTGGCCTGTGGCCACGTTTTTGAAGTCTGGGGTCAAAAGGTCAAAAGGAGCCGGCACCACGCCGCTTATGAGATAACAAAAAGTTAAAATGTGTTTCTCTCATAACTTTTTGTCATTATTAAAGAGAGGCCTGATTCTCAGATATGCATGTTGGATGGCTAGGGTGTAGGTCTGGGAAGAACTTCAGGCCAAAATCTTGCAAGCGAGCCGCTGGGTGAGTTGCAACGAGATGGAGTACTTGCGGAGTCATTTCCTGTAGTGCTGGAGCCACAGGTTGAAGCGTATGCGTCCTTTGAGACCCCCTTTGATATATAAGAGACCCTATACAGCTTACTTAAATGTTGTCGACTCAGTCACCTATTGGATCACTTCCTTTAGGGCTTCGGCCTCCTAATTGATCATTGTAGTAGGCTATAATTAAATGCCCTCTTTCATATATATATGATACCTCCACCACTGGGACGTGGCAACAATTCTCCAAATCCATATGGGGAGGGGGGGGGATGCTTGTGGACAGTAGGGGTTTATCCTAGACATAAATAGGAAGTAAAATCAGGAGAAGGAATGACCTCTCACAAATATTTATTTAATAAATTGTTTCAAATAACCCTCCCTCGTTAAATCAATGAGCTTGGTGTTTTACTTTCAAAAATTAGTTACAGAAGTCTAAACTGCAGAAAATAAACACATCCAAGCTGCCTTTTAAGGATACCTTGGAATATCTGTCTATTTTTCAACCATCGGACCCTAGTTTACGACAAAAACAACACAATTTACGGCAGCTCCTTTGCCGCGTGGTTTTTAGAGCCACGAGGATTACGCCCCGTGCCCACTACATGCGTCCGTTGCGTGATCCCCATTGACTTTAATGGGGACGGACGCGCAATGCATTGTGGATCCGTACGTTCCGTTGGAGCCTTCGGCTCCGTCAGAAAGTTGAAAAATATTCAACTTTTTGGCAGCGACGGATCCGTCATCCAATCAGATCGCTGTACGGTTGCTGATTGACACCCCGCCCTCATGAGTAAAATCCTCAGTTTGTCGATTCTCATGCTAATGATCATGTGTTTTTCCCCGCGTGTGATTTGTTGACCATTATGTTAATTTTAATGTGCCTGTCCCCGGACGTGATTGGCTGCTGCATCGGAGGGCCGAGGATCCGGGAGGGTAAAGCACGGGCGAGCTCAACATCCACGGCAGCTGGCCTTGGATATGAAGCTTGCCATATTGGGTCTTCGAATGGTTATTTGTTGGTTGATCGAGGTTCTTGTTAATTGTTACACGGGAACTTATCCCATGCTCTGGGCTAAATAAACAAATAAACAACTTCCAGTTAACCAAAGACATCTGGTTTTATGTTGCCACCCCTTCCCCTAGCGGGGGACGTAACAATCGCGTATGCAAATGTAAGCACTGTGACGCGACTCGGCCTCTGACGATACTGCATGGAAAGCGGGTCATCTTGCATCGCAACAAGCAGGAAGTAGCGGGAAGAACCCGGTGAAACGATTTGATTGGCTGACGGATGCATCTGCAAAGACTACTCCCCCATCAGTCAGCCACGCCTTCCCACATCAGTCAACGGACGCATGTAGTGGGCACGGGGCGTTATTGAGCAGCAGATGAACCAGTCCAAAATCGGACACGTTAACGGAGCACTGAACTAGGCCCTCTCGGATGCCATTTGTTTCCCTACGACTCCTTTCAGCTGCACACCACTCTTCCCCAGCGAGATAACGGCTAATAAAACGCTTGAGGTGGCGTTTTGAAAAGAAAAAACTTATTTTTTTTTAGTACACGGTATAAAGATAATTATGAACCTTTGATTGATATCCACACATTTTCTGCGGAGACACATTCCTGCTCCCCACTTGTATTGGAGTGAACGAGGATATCTACTTCCGGGACCCGTCCACAGCCCACTAAACCGACTGCAATACCAGGCGTGGCCTCTGAGCACTGGTGGATTCCGGAAATATGCACCAGTCCTGGGCAAGATGTCTATGGTCCTGGCGTCACAGGGTTTGGGGGGAAGGGGCTCGCCTTCTGAGAGGGGGTTCCGGGGGTTTCCTTCCGGGCGGGAGTTTTGGTTGTTGTAGTTTTCCGGTGGAGCGGTGCCTGCCTGTCCGATTGTGGAATCCAATAAACCTGCTATCAAGCTTACTTCGCTCACTACCTCGCCTGTGGTTATTGCAATATCATTAAAAGTTACATAAAGTAACGGTTTAATAACACAAACGCAGGAAACACGTGAGCTGCTAGTTTAGCGAAAGCAGCGTCCCTAGCAACCTGACGTCGTTGAAACATGCGAGCGAGCCGATAAAGTCTTCCTAATAACTATAAAACTAAAGATAAGACACAATCACTGACTGAAGATTATGCAAGTAAAAAGCATATTTCTCGCTAGAAATGTTATTAGAAACACGTTTAACGGTGAATCGGTCCTAAAATATTGCATTTCCCATTCGAATAATAAATATTAATAAAGATCATACACATTCACTGACTGAAGATTATTCAAGGAAAAAGTAAATTTCTCTCTAGAAATGGCATTAGAAACACGTTTAATGGTGAATCTGTCAAACAAATCAATAGACAATAGCTACGGCATCACCGTTGATAAACATCGATTTCCTTTCGTCTATATCCGACGGTGAGGGATTAACATGAATGTCTATCTGACGGACCCCGCGTTGAAAAACGACGAAAAAGGTACCCATTTTTCGACGGAAATTGACGCCAGGGATCCTTGGCCATGCGTCACACATTTGACGAGTAGGGAGTGAGACTGTGTTGGCGAGTCTAGTGCAGGCTGAGTTTTTTTTTTCCAGCACCCCCTGCTGAGAATACGTTCTCGCAGCTATGGTTGCACCAGATGTTATAAACATTTAACGGTCACATAAATCATTACTATTTTTAGAAAATGTATGTTTGTTTCATATAATTGTATTGGAAGTCCTGGTTTTCACTAGGGTTGCCGCGATGTGGACATTTTCACACCGATTAATACACTCGTCTCAACACCGGTATTACCGAGTATAAACGGTATAAACTTTGAATCTAGGTCAACCGCCACACAAGCATCGGTTTTTAGACCCTTCTCGTCCTTCAGTTGCCACCAACGTTCGAAAGCAGCGCCTAGGATTATTCTTGATTTCAGTTTTTCTCTTTCAGCGTTTTTATAATCAATTACTCTCTGAAAAAGAGTTTTCCTTCTCTTTGCTGGTGGTGGTGGTGGGGATGGTGGCGTCTTGTCTGCCATGGAAATTGTCTTCTACTGCTAGGTCCAAATGTGGATTAACTAGTTCCAGTAGCTACCGCAGGATAACAACAAACAGGAGCTTGCTCTGGGTCACGAGCTCTGGGTCACGAGTACTGCACGAAGGGGTCGCGCGCGGGGCGCGGGGGAGGGGGAGTGCAGTACGACCGTTTGATTGACGTACTTACTGTCCAATGCAACTCGGTGGCAATGGAAATGATTGGCTGGAGTTTTTCGAGCCCTGCCCGTTCCACAGATGATTGACTTGTTTAATTTTCATGTCAGTACTTCTAACTCAGTGGCTGTAAGCGGGTTATGATAGGGATTTCAAGTAATTTTGCAAAAATGGCCAAAAAAGCGAATTCCATACCCAACCTTTAATATGAGTTATTTAGTAACTGATTTGTTGTAGGCAGGAATCCCGGACTTTCCACCTGTGTGTTAATTTTGTATATATAGTGCCGTGGAGACCTGGCGTGGTATGGTCAAAAGCTTATAGTATACTAAAAGTACCGTGAGGAGAATCTCGCATGTTGCCTCCTTCATGCTAACCCTGACCTACACCATCGCACGTTACACAGTACGTGGATAGACCAATTGCCTCTATCAAATAGTGCTCCCGCTGCAGAATCACGTTATTTTACACCACTACTCACCCCATGTACATTGTTTATGCTGTTTTATAACGTATATATTGAAGATTTCAGGGGTGCAGTCTGTGCAATGTATGTAATGTAAAAAAAATAGTGTAGACATTTGTATACTAATTAATTGAATAGGCTGATATAAAGTTTGGTTTTAATTAAAAGGAAATGTTCTAAAAATGTTTATCATTATTATAATAATTATGTGTATATATAAACAATATACAGATATAGATATTAATATTATTGTTCTATGGGGGGGAAACAATTCTGAATCAGCAAAAGTTGCTATTGGCAGGTTAGGCTCTTTTATAAATAAGTGCAGCCCTATTCATTTTTTCTACAATTATTACTGCACACAAGGATATAATATTGATTGTGAATCTCAAATGAGACCAAGATGACATGCTCAAAGGTAATTAGAGTGAAATGCAAGGGTTAAGGTTATGCAGGTTTTCGATCACACTGTGCTACAACATTTATTTTTATGCTACTGAATTTTTGTGCTTGCTGGCACCAGTGCTACCACTTAAAAAAAAATAAGCAAACAGCCCTGGATATGCATTTATAATTCTTCCTTAATGTATTTACTGTTTTTATATTCTTGCTTTTAACAGGATGAGTTGGATGACACTGCACAGGTCTGGAACACACACACCATCAGGCCATCGAAAAACCTTAACGTCCCCAGCGGTCGGCCGAACGTGATGTTTGCATTACCTGAACTCTATGGGACAAGAGACTTCCTTTCCCCAATTGAAGATGGTGATTTTCAACTGTGCAAAAATGAATGTATCTTTCGCCAGACCAAACCGTGTGATCCAGATCTATATGAACTATGCAACATCTTTATGGCTGATTCCAATCTCACTCTAGCAACAGATCCATATCAGGCACCTCAGAGAGGCCATCAGGGCATGTGTGTAGGTCAGGCGTATTTAGTTGTGTCTTGTGTTGAGCTTCGAAGTGGCAGGATTTTTTGGTCACATAAGTAATTCACCTTGCTGTCCTTTTCCTTTATAAGTTTCCTTTAAAGTCATAGCTCAACATCTCTAGCTTTTGGCAAATGTTATATTCCTTTAAACTTTTGGCCAAATGAAAATTCTTGGCCAAAACCAAAACCGAATATACTGAAAAACTTAGCCGAAGACCGAAACCGAATACCGAATGTGGCTTTTACCGTTTTTCATTCATTTTGCTTTAATATTTTTCCCCATTGCATAAATCAAACAATTGAATTTCCTTTATAAACTTTTTTGTCTTGCTTTTCAATAAAAAAAATCAATTACAAATTTGATATTTTTATTTATTTAATACTGAACGTTTTCTAACATTCCAGTAGACATTATAGCAAGAATTTAAGAACAGTCCACCTTTAAATAAATGAGTAAAGTTAAATAAAAATAAAAAAAATTAATAAATAAATAAAAAAGTTTGGTGTATTATGTTCGGCCTTTTTACTCCTTCGGCCGAAACCGAACATTGTGTTTTGGGCCATTTTCGGCCGAACATGTTCGGTGGCCGAATATTCGGTGCATCACTACTTTAAACGATAGTTTAGAAACACAGAAATGAGGGGGGCTTTTATAGACGAAGCCTGTAAAAAGTAAATCAAATGTGTATCAATTTCAGAACTTTACTTTAACAAATGTATCACTTTTTTCAGTTAGAATTGTATTTAACAAAAAATCTAACTGGCTTCAGTAACTAAATGTGAATACTTATTCTGAGTCTTTCATGATAGAATATCATTGGATTTCAAATGACGGGACCAAAAAAATTGATGTATCTATCGAACTCTGAACTTCTGATGGCCAATCAGTACAAATATTGACTTGTTACTGACAGAAAAGCATTTTGAAATTATCTGTGCATTTACAACCTGTAGTTTCAAATACTGAGAGAGGGGTTAAAAAACGACAACACACGCTATTCATGTTTTTGTTGAGACTGGAAAAATCTTTATTACTGTAACTATATTGCTATCCCGTATGTGGAACTCTGAATAAACAAAAAATTGCCAAACAAGTTTGGTGCTGTTTCCTGATATTTTCAGGCCATATTTTTCACTCGCCACATTATGTCACAACCCGGCTCAGCGGCGATGACAAAAACGGGAGAGACGGTGCATTTACCAATATAAAATACAGGTTTATTTCCGTACAAAGCATAACTTTAACAAAACCGCCAACGAAACCCCAAAAGGTGTGGACGCCTGCAAGGAGCCAAGGAGTAGCGCCCCCGACAGGCAATCAGCTGCTCTTTTATTCGGCTGGAGCACCGGTCCCAGGTGCTCCAGATCCAGCTGATGTCATCAGCTGATCACCTTAATGAAGATAGGTAGTCAATAATAGGCGGGGTCGTCACACCCCCCCCCATAAAGTCGGTGTACCAAAGGGAACACCGGCACATACTAACCAAATTGACCTGAAATTATCCTCCCCAAAAATATATTAATTCAAAGACAAGACAAATCTAAGAAAGAAAACACATAACTCCACCCTGCCCATGTCATGCTCCTTTTCCACCTGACCTCAGCAACCCTGGTACCTGGCGAAGCAAATTAAGAGAACAGACAGAAGAACACAACACAAAACAGCATGAAATGGCACCACTCATCACATTCATTCACGGCAAAGGAGCACGTGACAGCGCATCGGCAATGACATTATCCACCCCTTTGATATGCCAAATATCAAGATCATATCCCCGCAGAAACTAAACCCATCTCATCAACCCCTGATTCGGACACCGCAATGACCTTAAAAAGGTCAGAGGATTATGATCTGTGTAAACCACAAGGGCCGCACCTCCTCCCACATACCGACCAACTCATCTCCATACCGACCAACTCATCTCCATACCAACCAACTCATCTCCATACCAACCAACTCATCTCCATACCAACCAACTCATCTCCATACCAACCAACTCATCTCCATACCAACCAACTCATCTCCATACCAACCAACTCATCTCCATACCAACCAACTCATCTCCATATAGGGTTGCCAACTATCAGAAATTAAAATAAGGGACGCTCACCACGGGCCCGACTCCTGTGGGGCGGGGCACCCGCAGCAGTGGTATGTTTTATTTTGTGCTGGTGTTTTTAGTAAAGGGTTGATCAAGAAAGGAATTAGTCATACTTAAAGCTTGAAATGCTTTATTATCACATAACATTCTCTTATAAAGTGCAGTCAATTAAATCTTGAATGAAATCTCTTTGTGTGGCTTGTGCAGCAATGAACTTTTAAAATATAAACTAAATAAACGGAGAACTTCATGTTACTTTTTAAGTGCATAACTATAGGGACTCTCTTTGAACATTTTTACAAAAAAGAAACAGTACAAATAAACAACAAAAACACTTACAAACTTATGTAAAAAAAGAAAGTGCAAAACATTACTCCTCCCCTCAAAACTGTTACTTCTTTTTCCAGGTGTACTTCTTGTTACTCCTTGCAGCACTGAGTAACTCTTTGTCTTTCAAAGCGCTGTTGTAAAACTCTGAACAGGACTGCTCAAAGTTGAGAGTGATCAGCAGCTCACTTCTCATGAGCTCTGTGGAGCACCTATTCCTGCAGTCACTCCATTTGTTGGCCATTCTGGAGAAGATCCTTTCCACACATCCAGTGGATGCTGGGATGCTCAGGATGTGTCTGGTGATAGACAGCATGTTTGGCAGGTCAGCTACTCGAAAGAGAGCCACCAACCTGGCAGCCACACCTTTGGACTTCCATTCATCTTCAGCATCTTCTTTGAGCTTCTTCAGAATGGGTTTTGCTGTGGAGCATTCATCATAAAGTTCATCCATGTTGACTTTATGGATGACGTTGAGCTTGGTGGTCACCCTCTCAATGTCAGTAAAGGTCATGGTGCCATGGTGCAGAGAGAGAGGTTGCAGTGAGAACAACCAGTAGTCTTCCGAAAAGTTGAACCATTTCTCAACATATGAGAGTGCTGTGTTGAGGAATACAGTAAAATCTGCCCTTGCCATGTCAGCATCAAGTGGACGGAGACGCTGCAGCTTCAATTTAGTTAAGTAGCCATAGAACTGTTAATCTCGTCTCTGTGTGAGCTTTTGCTTGAAGTTTTCCATGATGGAATATAACTCAACACAGGTGGTTTCATCACTCTCCAGCTTCTTTACAACTTCCTCAAAGAGAGAGAGGATATTATTGCAGAAAAGAAGGTAAACCTCCACAATGTCTCCATCTTCCTCAGTTGAGTCCTCACTGAAATTGAACAATGCTCGAAGTTGTTTGGGACACTCCTCCCCCCAGGCTGATGAAGTACGATTTCAGTGCAATCCAGGTTTGCATTAGCCGGGTGATGGCTGGATCAAGGGAGAGCCACCTGGTTGTGACATGTCGCAGAATTTCCTGGAACGCAACATCACAAAACCTACAAAACTCTTTGAGTGATTCTCTTCGTTTGGCAGATGTGGAAAAGAAGGCATAGACCTTCAGCACAACATTTTCCACATCTACAGTGAGCTGGTCAAGAGCATGCTTCACTGTGTTGTGCACAATATGGGCATGGCAGTTTCCTTGCAGCAGATCTTTTTATTACTTCTTCCAGTTGGTGAAGACAGAGTCTTGAATTCCATAATTCACATTTGTGTTGTCTGCAGTGCACTAAATGCTGTCACATGATCCAACGATAAGCCAAATTTGTCAAGCGACTGCTCAATGAGAGCTACAATCCCAGCAGCGGACTCATCTGCATTTTCAATGAAATCCAGCATTTTGTTGGTGACTCCGCATTCTGGACTGAAGTATTGAACAGCAAGGGGGAACATCTTCCTGTTGCCTTTATTTGATGCATCTGTCTGAATGGAAAATGGGAGGGGTTTATCTGATGTTAGGGCCTTGAGAACATCAGCCACTGCCTTTGGAGCAAGGACATCTTTAATCACTGCCTCTGCCTTTGTTCTCCCTATACATTTTTTTTTACAATTTTTGAATCCAGGAGAACTTTTTGATTCAGTTTATGTGCACAGTCAACACTGTTGTAGCTGAGGTTGTGTCTGACTGTGTGGTACACCTGTGTCACCTCAGCTGCGGTAATATAGAGAGGAAGAGTGGGAAGATATTTTGTTGATTAAATTGAACATTTGTCTGCTCCCTGTCTTATGACTTGAAAAGAAGTCAGGTCATCCAAACAGTTAAACCACACTAATAATATAATTGATGTAATGATCACTGAACACTGCATTCCTCAAAAATATAAAAATTGTGACACAGAATACACAGAAAGCTCTACAAACATTTTTAATCTAGGAAATGTATGTATATTAAAGAATAAAGGTTTTCTTTTAACAAATGTATTTTTTTATTTATTAACTGTTAATCCATTAGTATGATTTGTTCTTTAAATGGCCATATATAATATTTATATACTTCTGTATATTAAATAAATGGTCGTTCATTCGACTTTTAAAACTCAACATCCTAAACAATCAATCAAACCACAACAGTTTACTAAAATAGGCTCTGCCCATGCACTGCGATGTTCTGGCAAAAGCACAACCAGATAGGAAATCAATCACAACATAATGTCCCATACCGTATCAACCTCAGGAGATGATTGGGGTATGAAGAACTGTGACACTGACGCTTGGGTCTTCTGTGATCTTTCGTGTCTGCAGTGTTGCTCTCCTGTTGCATGCTGTCTGATGTCAGACAGCCCACCGTGCGCCACTGAAAACACTCGTCGACATATTTTACAACTTGCCTTGTAAACATCTCCATTGACGCTGTCCAGCCAAGGATGTGCGTCTTCCCACTCACGTCCGTACTTCTGCAAGCGTTTACGCTTTTGAGGACGTGGTGGAGTACCGTGTGTAGTGGGCATTTTTAAAAGGCGCGGGTTTTGTGAGCAGCGCCGGTGTGTGGTGTCTGTCGCTAGGCAACCGCGACCACCACACGCATGCGCAGACACACAGATGACCGGAGCGGGTCTTGCGTAGATCCCGCCGCGACAATTTTGCTGACCGTAGTATTCCCTGTGTTTTGTTTTGATCATTATTGTTAGATTTAGTATTTGTGTGTGTGACAGACATGTGTATTGGACATTTATGGAAATACGGAACAAATTGCGTCCCGTATTGGTTCAATACGGGACGCAACATTTAATTGCCAAATAAGGGACGATTCCGTATTTTACGGGACGGTTGGCAACCCTATCTCCATACCAACCAACTCATCTCCATACCAACCAACCATCCCTTTTCCATACCAACCAACTCTTCACAATACCTGGTGCATAGCCTTTAATGCAGGGCAATCTGCCTTCCAATGTCCCTCCTCGTGACAATAGTTACAGCTTCTACTGCTGTCAAAACTGCTCCGTGAGTGAGACTCTGATCTAAGCATGCCAGACTTCCCAGAACGCATCTGGTCAGCCGCCGCAACACCTCGCCTGTTTCCACCCCAGCCAGAATCATTTCGGCCGGGTGTGCGCTCTCTCACATCGCCCTTATGGAGCAGCACGTACTCATCTGCTGACACAGCCGCTTCTGCAGCAGAGGCAACCTTCCGTTCACTAATGTAAGTCGCAATCAAACCAGGTAGCTTAAACTGCTCCAAAATTACTAACTCACACAACTCATCAAAAGTAGATATTTCAAGCGCAGCCAACCAACGTTTAAAATGGGTAGTTAAATCCCGAACAAATTCAACATAGGTCTGGCCACTTTCCCTTTCCCAAACCCGAAAACGTTGGCGATATGCTTCAGGCACAAGCTCATAAGCCTTCAGCACTGCAGATTTTATTTTAACATAACTACCGCTATCAGCCGTGCTCATAGACGAATATGCCCCCTGCGCCTTACCTGTGAGGACGCACTGGAGCAGCAGAGCACAGTCCTCATCAGACCAACCCCTCGCCGCGGAAACACGCTCAAAAAGCACAAAAAATGAGTCAGGATCCCTCTCATTAAACGGTGGCAACAGCCGCAAGTTGTTGATGTCAAAGGGCCGCGCACCGACCCCAGACACCTGCCCCTTCTGACTCTCAGCAGCCAGACGATAACCCTCCCGCTGGCGGATCACCTCTAGCTCCAGTTTTTTTGCTTCCATCTCACATTTAAATCTCTCATGTGCCAACTGCATTGAGAGGAGCTCCTTTTGCTGCTCAAACGTCAGCCCCTGGGTCTGAAAAGGCATGCCTACGGCAGGTGGAGAAGCTGGCACCGGGCCAGACGTAAGGACTCCCAGTTCAATAAGTTTTACCGTCAAAGCCATTTTAATATCTTCTTTACGCTTCCTTTCTATCCCGGCAACACAGTCTCACTCCGAGAACGTCAAATACCGACTGTTGGCAAAGGCCCTTTAGCGTCGGTGACTGACGGGAAAGGTACCCTTTTTATTCGCTCGGTGACGGTAAAGGTACCCTTCGGCGTCTTCTGCATACGGAATGGGGGGTGCCTCACTACGTCTCTAATAGACGATGTGAGCATCTTTCCTATTGGATAGTTTTTTAGGATATTCTTCTGTGAAAATGGCGGACATACTTTTTATCCTGGGTGGAAAATATGATATTTTAGAATAGTTACACCATTAAAAGTGTTTATGTAAACCTTTTTAGCGAGAAATGTGCATTTTACTTTCATAATCGTCGTTCGGCGAATGTGAAGGATGTTTGGTTTGATAGATATGACGAAGAATATTTCATCGGGCGATAATGGCCGGCGTACAGGCATCCCGGGCTCACGAAAATAGGTGACACTGTCACGTTATTTAATCTATTGAAACGTGATCAGGTACACGTATTTTCTAAATGTTCGTGTCAAAAAGCACATTTTTCAAACTCATGCATATCAATTGGAAGTATTTGTCGTGATTTGTCACTAAGCACGACTTCCATCTAAGGTTCTGTCCGGGAGCTTTCTCCCTATTGTCCCTTAAGGAGCTCCGTACAGAACATTTATTGTTAAAAATTGTCTGTGATAACTAAGAATATGACAGCTTTTCCAGTCTCACCAATATGCGCACAGATCGCACGGTTTGACACTTTCAAGATGCGTGCAGTAGCCTACATACGCCAAATGACCATTTCGTGTGCATACGATACGCAAAACCCAGCATTAACTACTGTGGAGGGCGGATACGTCCATTTCGCGTGCATATGTGCATATGATACGAAAAACCCAGCATTAACTGAATGGGAGATGCAATATTTTAGGACAGATTCACCATTTAACGTGTTTCTAATGACATTTCTAGCGAGAAATTTACTTTTCCCTTGAATAATCCTCAGTCAGTGAATGTGTATGATCTTTATTAATCTTTATTATCTGAATGGGAAATGCAGCTCACGTGTTTCCTGCTTTTGTGTTATTAAACCGTTACTTTATGTAACTTTTAATGATATCATCTTGTTAGAAACACGTACGTTTTCGTGAACACTGGATTACGTCGCATTTCAACATAAAATAGCGTGTTATACACACACACACACACACACACACACACTGCATTTCGCTGCCAAATAAATAAATACTAAGGCAGAATAAAGAATAAATTAATTCATTATCATTCAACTTCAACATGCGTTATTACAGTATAGTGGTGGAGGGATGACGTGTGTTGGCCAACCCGGAAGTGAGCGTCGCCCTGGGTTCCCTTGACAAAAAGCCAACGGGTTTTTCCATTTGATTTTGGATTATTGCAGAAAAATTAGCATCTTTGAAGCACCTCCTCAAAAACTGAAAATAAATAAAAATAACTGTGCTCCAAAGAAAGAAATGTAAACCAATGCATTCCGAATGGGAGTGTTTCTCCGATTTTTCCATGCTACACAGAACGAAATGTAAACCCATGCAAATAAAGACTTCATGGTCATAATCATTTAAATATCATTAATCTCCTGAGGGTGGTATTCTATTTTTTTCAACGGGGCTGAATCCAGTCACTTGACCGTCATGGTTGCTATGGTGGTTGCTATCCACCAGCCCCTCTAATCCTTACATGGCTCTAAAAACCACGCGGCAAATGAGCTGCCGTAATTTGTGTTGTTTTTGTCGTAAACTAGTGTCCGATGGTTAAAAAATAGACGGATATTCCAAGGTATCCTTAAAAGGCAGCTTGGATGTTTTTATTTTCTGCAGTTTAGACTTTTTCTATAACCTATTTTTGAAAGCAAAACACCAAGCTCATTGATTTAACGAGGCAGGGTTATTTGAAACAATTTATTAAATAAATATTTATGAGAGGTCATTCCTTCTCCTGAGTTTTCTTCCTATTTATGTCTAGTGTACAACCCTACTGTCCACAAGCATCACCCCCCCCCCTCCCCATATGGATTTGGAGAATTGTTGCCACGTCCCAGTGGTGGAGGTATCATATATATGAAAGAGGGCATTCAATTATACTACAATGATCAATTAGGAGGCCGAAGCCCTAAAGGAAGTGATGCAATAGGTGACTGGGTCGACGACATTTAAGTAAGCTTTACTTTGAGGTCTCTTATATATCAAAGGGGGTCTCAAAGGACGCATACGCTTCAACCTGTGGCTCCGGTCCTACAGGAAATGACTCAGCAAGTGCTCCATCTCGTTGCACCTGCACCCAGCGGCTCGCTTGCAAGATTTTGGCCTGAAGTTATTCCCAGACCTACACCGTAGCCATCCAACCTGCATATCTGAGAATCAGGCCTCTCTTTAATAATGACAAAATGTATGAGAGAAATACACATTAACTTTTGACTCATAAGCGGCGTGGTGCCGGCTCCTTTTGACCTTTTGACCCCAGACTTCTGGGGGAATAGCTGAATCAATTCATTAGTCAATCAAAAGCATGTAAAGAGGGAGAACAAGGTGTCCTTCAACATCTACGCTTCCAGGCGATTGCAACGGTGCCACACATGAGCATATTCGAACATGTTTAATGGAAGTAATTAGCTGTCGAAATTGGAGGCCTTAATCAATAATGAGCAGCTATTGATTTGCTTCCCGATAGAAATTTGTGACAAATGACATGTTATTTAGCCTCTACACGTTGAGTTGAGTCCAATGACACCAAGCATGACACTCTAGAAAATGGTAACATGTATTTTACATGGTACACCTAGGTCTAGGACATGATCTCGGTGTAGCAAGAGGGCGAGCTTGATCTCATTGGACTCAGCTTAACGTGTAGATGCTAAATAACATGTAATTTGTCAAAAATCTCCATCGGGAAGCAAATCTATAGCTGGTCATTATTGATAAAGGCCTCCAAAATCGACAGCTAATTACTACCCCGAAACATATTCAAATATGATCATGTGTGGCACTGTTGCAATCGCCTCAAAACGTAGATGTCAAAGGACACCTTGTTTGCCCCGTTACGTAACCGGGAAGATATTTTCATACTTCTAATGAATTGATTCATATTTTAAGGTTCTCGGAGTGAGACTTTAAGCGGCTGCAGCAGAAGTGTTGAGACGAAAGATGATATCAAGACATTTATAGAATATTCACATTCACATTATGATTCTTCGTCATAACATCCGACCAAACATCCTTTACAGTCACCAAGCGAGGATTATGAAAGTCCAGGCCCCCCCTTCCGGCACTCAAGGTCCGACTGGGCCAAGTTTAGGGCAGGAAGGGCCCCCCATTCCGGCCCTCGGGGTCCGACCGGGCCAAGTTTCGGTGCGGGGATCCCAGTTAGGCCTTAGAATAAGGTATTCAAATTTCAGGGCGGTAGGACCTTCCTATCTCAAAAACTGTTTTTCCACCACATTCTGAACCATTAGGTCTTGCAGGTAACACATCTGAGGGGCTTTGTCCAAATTACAGTCCATTTGGGAAAACTTTTTTTCTCTAAGGGCTAGAACTCCAAATCTCGGATATGTCGTTCTCGGTGCCCCGGGAAATGTGTGTAAACATTTTAGCATCCCTAGCTATCTCGAAAAGGCCGGAAAAGGGGCGTGACCTCCCACAGTACGGTAAATGTACATAAGACAGAGGTTAGTTTCTAGTCCCTATTTTTTGTGGGATGGAGGTGTACATTTGTGGCTTAAGGTGTGTAGTCACAGCTGGCCTGTGGCCACGTTTTTGAAGTCTGGGGTCAAAAGGTCAAAAGGAGCCGGCACCACGCCGCTTATGAGATAACAAAAAGTGAATGTGTATTTCTCTAATAGCTTTTTGTCATTATTAAAGAGAAGCCTGATTCTAAGATATGCGTGTTGGATGGCTAGGGTGTAGGTCTGGGAAGAACTTCAGGCCAAAATCTTGCAAGCGAGCCGCTGGGTGCAGGTGCAACGAGATGGAGCACTTGCTGAGTCATTTCCTGTAGGGCTGGAGCCACAGGTTGAAGCGTATGCGTCCTTTGAGACCCCCTTTGATATATATAAGAGACCTCAAAGTAAAGCATACTTAAATGTTGTCGACCCAGTCACCTATTGCATCACTTCCTTTAGGGCTTCGGCCTAAAGGACAAAGCCCCTCAGATGTGTTACCTGCAAGACCTAATGGTTCAGAATGTGGTGGAAAAACAGTTTTTGAGATAGGAAGGTCCTACCGCCCTGAAATTTGAATACCTTATTCTAAGGCCTAACTGGGATCCCCGCACCGAAACTTGGCCCGGTCGGACCCCGAGGGCCGGAATGGGGGGCCCTTCCTGCCCTAAACTTGGCCCAGTCGGACCTTGAGTGCCGGAAGGGGGGGCCTGGACTTTCATAATCCTCGCTTGGTGACTGTAAAGGATGTTTGGTCGGATGTTATGACGAAGAATCATAATGTGAATGTGAATATTCTATAAATGTCTTGATATCATCTTTCGTCTCAACACTTCTGCTGCAGCCGCTTAAAGTCTCACTCCGAGAACCTTAAAATATGAATCAATTCATTAGAAGTATGAAAATATCTTCCCGGTTACGTAACGGGGCAAACAAGGTGTCCTTTGACATCTACGTTTTGAGGCGATTGCAACAGTGCCACACATGATCATATTTGAATATGTTTCGGGGTAGTAATTAGCTGTCGATTTTGGAGGCCTTTATCAATAATGACCAGCTATAGATTTGCTTCCCGATGGAGATTTTTGACAAATTACATGTTATTTAGCATCTACACGTTAAGCTGAGTCCAATGAGATCAAGCTCGCCCTCTTGCTACACCGAGATCATGTCCTAGACCTAGGTGTACCATGTAAAATACATGTTACCATTTTCTAGAGTGTCATGCTTGGTGTCATTGGACTCAACTCAACGTGTAGAGGCTAAATAACATGTCATTTGTCACAAATTTCTATCGGGAAGCAAATCAATAGCTGCTCATTATTGATTAAGGCCTCCAATTTCGACAGCTAATTACTTCCATTAAACATGTTCGAATATGCTCATGTGTGGCACCGTTGCAATCGCCTGGAAGCGTAGATGTTGAAGGACACCTTGTTCTCCCTCTTTACATGCTTTTGATTGACTAATGAATTGATTCAGCTATTCCCCCAGAAGTCTGGGGTCAAAAGGTCAAAAGGAGCCGGCACCACGCCGCTTATGAGTCAAAAGTTAATGTGTATTTCTCTCATACATTTTGTCATTATTAAAGAGAGGCCTGATTCTCAGATATGCAGGTTGGATGGCTACGGTGTAGGTCTGGGAATAACTTCAGGCCAAAATCTTGCAAGCGAGCCGCTGGGTGCAGGTGCAACGAGATGGAGCACTTGCTGAGTCATTTCCTGTAGGACCGGAGCCACAGGTTGAAGCGTATGCGTCCTTTGAGACCCCCTTTGATATATAAGAGACCTCAAAGTAAAGCTTACTTAAATGTCGTCGACCCAGTCACCTATTGCATCACTTCCTTTAGGGCTTCGGCCTCCTAATTGATCATTGTAGTATAATTGAATGCCCTCTTTCATATATATGATACCTCCACCACTGGGACGTGGCAACAATTCTCCAAATCCATATGGGGAGGGGGGGGGGTGATGCTTGTGGACAGTAGGGTTGTACACTAGACATAAATAGGAAGAAAACTCAGGAGAAGGAATGACCTCTCATAAATATTTATTTAATAAATTGTTTCAAATAACCCTGCCTCGTTAAATCAATGAGCTTGGTGTTTTGCTTTCAAAAATAGGTTATAGAAAAAGTCTAAACTGCAGAAAATAAAAACATCCAAGCTGCCTTTTAAGGATACCTTGGAATATCCGTCTATTTTTTAACCATCGGACACTAGTTTACGACAAAAACAACACAAATTACGGCAGCTCATTTGCCGCGTGGTTTTTAGAGCCATGTAAGGATTAGAGGGGCTGGTGGATAGCAACCACCATAGCAACCATGACGGTCAAGTGACTGGATTCAGCCCCGTTGAAAAAAATAGAATACCACCCTCAGGAGATTAATGATATTTAAATGATTATGACCATGAAGTCTTTATTTGCATGGGTTTACATTTCGTTCTGTGTAGCATGGAAAAATCGGAGAAACACTCCCATTCGGAATGCATTGGTTTACATTTCTTTCTTTGGAGCACAGTTATTTTTATTTATTTTCAGTTTTTGAGGAGGTGCTTCAAAGATGCTAATTTTTCTGCAATAATCCAAAATCAAATGGAAAAACCCGTTGGCTTTTTGTCAAGGGAACCCAGGGCGACGCTCACTTCCGGGTTGGCCAACACACGTCATCCCTCCACCACTATACTGTAATAACGCATGTTGAAGTTGAATGATAATGAATTAATTTATTCTTTATTCTGCCTTAGTATTTATTTATTTGGCAGCGAAATGCAGTGTGTGTGTGTGTGTGTGTGTGTGTATAACACGCTATTTTATGTTGAAATGCGACGTAATCCAGTGTTCACGAAAACGTACGTGTTTCTAACAAGATGATATCATTAAAAGTTACATAAAGTAACGGTTTAATAACACAAAAGCAGGAAACACGTGAGCTGCATTTCCCATTCAGATAATAAAGATTAATAAAGATCATACACATTCACTGACTGAGGATTATTCAAGGGAAAAGTACATTTCTCGCTAGAAATGTCATTAGAAACACGTTAAATGGTGAATCTGTCCTAAAATATTGCATCTCCCATTCAGTTAATGCTGGGTTTTTCGTATCATATGCACATATGCACGCGAAATGGACGTATCCGCCCTCCACAGTAGTTAATGCTGGGTTTTGCGTATCGTATGCACACGAAATGGTCATTTGGCGTATGTAGGCTACTGCACGCATCTTGAAAGTGTCAAACCGTGCGATCTGTGCGCATATTGGTGAGACTGGAAAAGCTGTCATATTCTTAGTTATCACAGACAATTTTTAACAATAAATGTTCTGTACGGAGCTCCTTAAGGGACAATAGGGAGAAAGCTCCCGGACAGAACCTTAGATGGAAGTCGTGCTTAGTGACAAATCACGACAAATACTTCCAATTGATATGCATGAGTTTGAAAAATGTGCTTTTTGACACGAACATTTAGAAAATACGTGTACCTGATCACGTTTCAATAGATTAAATAACGTGACAGTGTCACCTATTTTCGTGAGCCCGGGATGCCTGTACGCCGGCCATTATCGCCCGATGAAATATTCTTCGTCATATCTATCAAACCAAACATCCTTCACATTCGCCGAACGACGATTATGAAAGTAAAATGCACATTTCTCGCTAAAAAGGTTTACATAAACACTTTTAATGGTGTAACTATTCTAAAATATCATATTTTCCACCCAGGATAAAAAGTATGTCCGCCATTTTCACAGAAGAATATCCTAAAAAACTATCCAATAGGAAAGATGCTCACATCGTCTATTAGAGACGTAGTGAGGCACCCCCCATTCCGTATGCAGAAGACGCCGAAGGGTACCTTTACCGTCACCGAGCGAATAAAAAGGGTACCTTTCCCGTCAGTCACCGACGCTAAAGGGCCTTTGCCAACAGTCGGTATTTGACGTTCTCGGAGTGAGACTGTGTTGTCTCACTAAGCATGATAAGCCCAGAGTCGCCATTACCAATTTCTTTTTTATTCTTAATTTTCAATGTGTGCCTGAGTACATTCTCCTTCAAACCTAAACATAGTTTATATTCTGACCTTATGGCACTTACTGCAGTAGTTTAAATACTGAATACGTTGTTTTTCTATAATACACTTGTTCTTACTAATGATAGTTTGATTACAGTGTTTTCGCTGTACACATGATTTCTCTCTTTGCTGTGCAGGATTAATGTTGCAATTGCGGAACCTCAAAACCCATCTCTTTAAAAGAGCATTTAGCTAAACTTTCTTTGAGGTTCCCCCTTTTTAATAGTTTTTTTGGTATTTTTTTTCTCTGAAGCACTTTGAGATTCTTGAATATAAAGTGCATTATAAATAAGATTTATTATTATTATTATTATTATTATTATTGCTTATAACATGATTGTTTGACTCCAGTATTTAAATATTCATGTTCAATTCGTTGAATGTTTTGATGCAGTACAATTTACATCACATGATTGGTTAACTGCAGTTGTTAAAATTAATATTCAGTGCTGTGAATGTTTTAATGCAGACAGTTGGTTGCTTCAGTCAAGTAAAGTTAAGTGAATAGTAAATCGCAATATTAATATTAATGCCTTCTGTGTAAACTCTATGTAGTTATAGGCCTATGCACTTTATTTTAATTCTGGTGGTACTTGGAGAGCCAAATCATTTCTAAGGTGGTACTCATGGTAAAAAGTTTGAGAACCACTGCTCTAGTTCATTCCACCAGCTGTCGACGTTACCGATTACCTATACGGTCGTCATGTAGCCGCCTAGCCGATTACGTCTGCCCGGCAGAATTAGTTTATCGAGTCCCATTATGCTTGACACCCACATTGCTGCTCACAGCTATATTTCAAGATTAAAACTTTGTATACAAACTTAAGTGGATGTGGTGAAAATAAAATAGAGGGACCTCTACTAGAAAGGGAAGTAGGTGTCTTTTCAGTTGTAACCAATTTCATTATACCGAACCTAATTATAACTAACCCTTTATATAATGACAATGAGAACAAAGTTGGAAGGCTACAAAGTAAGTAATACAAATCAATTGCAATTCCCCTTGGAGTACTAACACTTCTAAAGAAGTGTATAATTAACTTTTAATAATACTTCATAGAGTTTGCTCTTCAACTTGGTACAGAAGTTGAATAGTTAAGGCAGAATATACCGCAGTTCAAGGCACTGGAATCCATCCTAAAAGTCAAGCAGTGAAATGATTGGACCATAACGTATAGACTTGGATATGTGTTCTTGAGTGTATGTTTGTGAAAGAAGAGCATCTGATCAATGTATTTTCCTCTCTGGGTTCTGAACCACGAACAAGGCCACAGTACCATTTTCCCTCAGCCATTGATACCTACAGCAGAAAAAAAAGACACAGTTAGAAATATTTCATAAATCTCGATAAAAGATTATTAGCGCATCCTTCATGATTTCAGTACTAAAAGCACACAGACACAGAAACATGAGTGCGTGCACGCACACACCAGCCAACACACACACACGCATATATTTCATGTCCCACTCACTGGCTCTGCGCCAGAATAAGTAAACTGTCTCCAGAAGAAAGAGAAAATTCCTGATCGTCTATAGTTACTGTTGACGAGCCCTCCTGGGAAGAAACACACACAGAAGAGAAAGAGAAAGAGAGAGAAAAATTAACAAAGAAAGACAAAAGGGTTTACAGTTTGGGTCTTGCATAGACTGGTCATTGCTATATCCCTCTGGGATAAAACAACAGCGGCAAGCATGGTTGTTATCGGTGACCTTATACAGCAAGAGACGGAAACATGGATGTGATTCACGCACCTGCTGCCAAATCCAAGCATCATTTTGTTTCGTACACAGTTCTGTCTGCCCGGCTCCATACAGAATCACCTGCGGGGAACGTAGTTAAAAGCATTTATACTGAGAACTTGGGGGGACTCGCTGGTAGTGGGTGAGGAAGATCCTGAGGAAGATCCTGATGATTGTTTTCTTAGGCTGGCTTTGTGAGGTTAATAAAGAGATGTATGAATGTATGAATCAAATTATAGAAAACAGAAGGGTTTAGTTGACCATGGTTGACCTCAGTCTCGAACTGCGCTCCGAACACGTCTATGTGGCCCCCGGCGGCCAGGGGGCCCCTCTGTTTATCAAGCCAGTCCTTGAAGCAGAATGGGGACATCACGTTCATGGTGTTCATGGGGAACGGAGGCTGCCGGAAGATTTCGTCTGATCGGCCACACACACAAACACACATTCACAATCACACACACACACATACACACAAATACACACGCGCACACACACATGCAAACAACAATTGTGATACAATGGAGCCTCTTTTGGATCAAGCGCAGATATAAGAGCAGATTAATATGATCAAATTTCAACTAACTCACTTGGATCAGGTTTTCCTGTTTTGTGCTGATTCGTGGCAAAGAACCTGAGGGAGTCAGGTACTATGTTAGATAGGTGCACTTTCTCTTTGTTCTTAGGGATACTGTCAAAAACAAGGTGCACAGTCTAAATTTAAATTGGCCTTACTCCTTTATTATAGGCACCAGTTGCGTTCCTAGGTTCTGACAGAAGAACCACCTCTCAAACAGAATTTCTGTTGAATTGTCAACATAGTACCTGAAACCACAAAATATGTCGTAACCACTTTAAATTCAAACATTCTAGTCATATTTGATGAAATACTAGTGAATGTGATATTGGATATCATATTTGACAGGTCAATTGGCAAACATATCGTAATAGTGATATTATTATGACATTTTGCTATTGTTATTGTTGCTAAAAGATAGCAAATGCATGGTATTACCCAGTCTCAGATAGGGTCATGGTCTTTGCAGGTGGCTCACCTCAGGCAGTCCGTCTCAGTGGGTAGCCGCATCCTCTCCACCACCAGTCCTACAGTGTTGGCTTCTCTTTGGGGGGAATGGGGGATACGGGCCGGCAGCAGGAACATCTAAATATGGGCATAAGAACAGCCCAGCAATCGATTGGATGCCGGTACTAATTTGCTGAAGGGAATCATGGAATATTTAATTTTTAGGTTGTAAATGCGATAGTGTTTAGACTAAACTCTAAAAATGGAGCTCTTAATGTCATCATAATATTGTTCGGAAACTTTTTGATTGAAGATTTAATTTGCGATGCATAATCAGGAGTAACACCGAAACCGAATCACACATGCATACACGCACGCACCCAACCACAAATGCACAACAGCCAACTAACCAAGCACTCTCCCAACCACAAAAGCACAAACCCAACCACACGTGCACGCACCCAACCACACATGCATGCACACACTCACCTCTCCTTCTTTGATGTGCACATCCTTGTGTTTTCCATTTTCAACTACCTTCAGACACATATCTCCTTTCAGCTGGTAGAAGATCTGGTAAGACAGAAATAAGATGTGATAAGAGACCAGCGACCAAAATTCTTCTGCCTATTTTGGTTGAGACAAACAAGCTATTGTTTGAGGGTCATTAATGTTGTTCAGATTTGTGCAGTGATATTGAACCCCTCTAGTGATTAGTGCATAAATATCTTGAGTAAATTCTTAAACCAACCATCTTAATGAGAGAAGAACTATCGGTCGGTAAAGAAAATCAACTGAATTGATATTATATTGTCAAGTGTCATCAACACATCAATGAATATTATGTCAGTGTGCCGGTGAAATATTTCAGAATTGCCGGTGTTTATTAACTGGATTGAAGTGGCCATTATATATTTATACGATAACTATCAGAACAAAATCTGAGGCATATTGTCCCACACTGATAGTAACTTATGCTTATTATATTATAGGCCTACAATATGTGTGTACTTTACGTGTACAGTGTATATATATAACCCTATATATACTTTTATATCATATTTAGTTACTTAATGACTTAAATAAAATCAAAAAACAATCAACAACTTAATATCTATACTAAATGACGAAATAACGACAAAATAATATTAGTTCTTATCACAGGTATCTAATGTTTTGAGATGCATTTTCCTGTCTACCTAGATGTCCATTAAAGTCATCCACAGTCATGATACTTTGGGCCCATCAGATTATAAGGAATGCTCGAGGGGACTGTTTGAACAGACTTAAAGCTATACTGTACGATGTGAGAGAGCTAGCATGATTTGAAATTAGCTTCTCTTCGGACTTCCGTTTAACTCCTCCCCCACCCTTCAGGACTCCCTGCCCCCACCCCTCGACACAGAGCCGTGCACGAGCGCTGCTGCTGCTTACGGGTTACTTCAACGGCAACCATTGCGTCACTTTTCAGGCCATTCAACTCCCTCAGCTGTCGCCATCGCTGAAAAGCTAATCCAATATTTATTCTCGTTTTTCCTCGAGCAGTCTCCAACTTCTTTTTTGTTGCTGCCTTTTCAGTTTCTGTCTTTCTTTTTCTTGCCTTTTTAAAAGGATGAACCGGGGCAAGTAACGGTGGCAGTGGTAACTTCAGTTGTTTCTCTTCCATTGTGTAAACGTTGTAGGCTCACTAGTCCACTGTCATGAACTACTATGACAACAACGCTTTCTTTGCCCTCCGTGAACGCGCTCAGGCCGGCTCAGGCTCGTACACAGAGGGGAGAGAACGCGCAGGCTTGTGATTGGTTCTTTAGATTCGGGTACAGTGTCTCCGATTGGTAAGCATTTTAACAGGTTTATAGCAGATACAGAATTCGTTTTTTTTTTCGCTTCTTTTTCATTGCCCATAAGTTATTTATTGCTGTCAGGATGTAAAAAACAATTTCAACAACATATTAAAAAGTGCATATTACTGGATCCCGTACAATATGCCTTTAAAGCTATACTGTACGATGTGAGAGAGCTAGCATGATTTGAAATTAGCTTCTCTTCGGAGTTCCGTTTAACTCCTCCCCCACCCTTCAGGACTCCCTGCCCCCACCCCTCGACACAGAGCCGTGCACGAGCGCTGCTGCTGCTTACGGGTTACTTCAACGGCAACCATTGCATCACTTTTCAGGCCATTCAACTCCCTCAGCTGTCGCCATCGCTGAAAAGCTAATCCAATATTTATTCTCGTTTTTCCTCGAGCAGTCTCCGACTTCTTTTTTGTTGCTGCCTTTTCAGTTTCTGTCTTTCTTTTTCTTGCCTTTTTAAAAGGATGAACCGGGGCAAGTAACGGTGGCAGTGGTAACTTCAGTTGTTTCTCTTCCATTGTGTAAACGTTGTAGGCTCACTAGTCCACTGTCATGAACTACTATGACAACAACGCTTTCTTTGCCCTCCGTGAACGCGCTCAGGCCGGCTCAGGCTCGTACACAGAGGGGAGAGAACGCGCAGGCTTGTGATTGGTTCTTTAGATTCGGGTACAGTGTCTCCGATTGGTAAGCATTTTTAACAGGTTTATAGCAGATACAGAATTTGTTTTTTTTTCGCTTCTTTTTCATTGCCCATAAGTTATTTATTTGCTGTCAGGATGTAAAAACCAATTTCAACAACATATTAAAAAGTGCATATTACTGGATCCCGTACAATATGCCTTTAAGTCAATATTTGCAACATTCTGTTTCAGGGAAATCGTGAGATTTTTAATTGATTGAATACAGAAAGAACTGAGAAAAAAACAAGCATTTCAGTTCCAGGAAATGTTTGATTATTCAAAACTCTCCTGACCATAACCTCATTATCTTATATTATAGTATGAACTGTTTACTGTACATTTACTGTACATTGGTACTATATTGTATTTCAGACAATTATATTATATATTTAAATGGTCAGACTTTTCATATCCCTTTTTATTTTATCTTTAGTTGGATCTTGTTTTAGAATGTTCTATGCTAATAACGCCCTCTGAATTGGGTGAGCGCCTTGACTGAGCTGAGAGGGTCTCTTGCGGAGGGGGGTTCTCGGGGCCCTTTCTCTCACCTCTTCTCCTTCCTCGATGTGATAGTCTTTTCTTGTGTTGGGTCCTCCAACGAACATGACGTTCAGCTGCTGTTGGTGCCTGGGGCACAGAGAGTTGAAATCATTACAATAAACATTGAACGCAACCGTTGTACGCCGCTGTTAATTATTAGCGTTGAGATACAACATTGACATGTTTCAACAGAACAAAAAGTAAGCTAGGCCTAGAAGCCAACTTTTATTTTCATAAAATGATGGAGAAAGTGCCAGAAATTACATGTCATTGGATGTGTTACGTGC
>NC_079426.1:15628017-15630517 GCF_026213295.1 Gadus chalcogrammus | reverse complement strand
ACGCAATTACTTGGATAAACAGTATGTTCAGCGATTTCATTCTTGGGTGATGGACTAATCTTGGGTGGAGTGAGTGTGAGAAGAGAAGAGAAGAGAAGAGAAGAGAAGAGAAGAGAAGAGAAGAGAAGAGAAGAGAAGAGAAGAGAAGAGAAGAGAAGAGAAGAGAAGAGAGGAGAGGAGAAGAGAAGAGAAGAGAAGAGAGGAGAAGAGAAGAGAAGAGAAGAGAAGAGAAGAGAAGAGAAGAGAAGAGAAGAGAAGAGAAGAGAAGAGAAGAGAAGAGAAGAGAGCGAGAGAGAGAGAGGGACGGACGGACGGACGGACGGACGGACGGACGGACGGACGGATGGACGGACGGACGGACGGACGGACGGACGGACGGACAGACAGACAGACAGACAGACAGACAGACAGACAGACAGACAGACAGACAGACAGAGAGAGATAAAGAGAGAGAGAGAGAGAGAGAGAGACAGAGAGAGAGAGTAAGAAAGAAAGAAAGAAAGAAAGAAAGAGAGAGTAAGAAAGAAAGAGAGGAAGAGAAAGTGTCAGAATGCAAAGACAGTTTATGATGAAAATGTGTGATGAACGAGGGATTGGTTAGCCATCGTGGTAAGTCCAATGCAGTCATTGGGTAACGCATGGATAAAGAGAGGTGGAGGGACCTGAGGCAAGAACAGGAGTTGACAACTTTGCAGTGATGAGTTTAGCTGAATGTTGTGGTTTCGGCCTGTTCTCCAATCCATGATGTAATCTGGCTTGAGGCCACAAGCGGTCATTCACAGGTACATCAATCACCTCCTCTGTTAACCAGCTATCAGTAGAACACACTACCAGACACACACATACACACATGCACACATGCACACATCAAAGTTGAAACTACTACATATATTTTAACATTAATTCAAATATGTATAGGAAAATTAACTGTTACAGCCCCACAGACCCGTGGATCCACAAGTGCTGCTTTACAAGGTGCCCTTTTAGCACTACGGAAACACACACTCACACACACGATTCTGCTGCTTACCACAGAACTTTGTGTCACAAGATATAATTCCCATCTGTCCCTGGTTAGTTAGAGTGTTAGCTCGCTAGCTAGCAGTCTGACAGGCTGGAGCGGTTATGTAGTGAGGCCCTTGGGCTTTGCTCACAATGTGCGAAGGTATAATTATTATCATTATTGTCTTATTTTTTTTCTATTTTCTTCCCCAGCCCTCAGCGGCATTGCTGCTGATGGAGTGCCTGTCAGTTTGCCAATGAGGAAGTGATGTAATTTGGCCCAGCAGCACACCAGCAGAAGCTGAGCCAGAATTGGGTGCTGTCAGAGAGAGACACACACTGTTGTGTGCATGTTTTTTTGTGTACTTTTGCGTGGCAGTGTGTGTGTTTGTGTCTTTGTGTGTTTGCATGTGTTTGTGCAGGCGTGGGGATGTGTATGTGTGTGTGTGTGTGTGTGTGTGTGTGTGTGTGTGTGTGTGTGTGTGTGTGTGTGTGTGTGTGTGTGTGTGTGTGTGTGTGTGTGTGTGTGTGTTTGGGTGTGTGTGTGCATGTGCCTTTACCGGTTCTAGGGCCAGGCCAGGAGAGTACGGAGGGCCCTAAGCCATGAGCCAGCATTTAGCTCACTACCTGGGAAACCTCTCTTTTGATGGGTTCCCAGATGTGCTATTTACATATTAACCCTTCCTTTTCCATAACCCCATCCCCCCCATCCTTTGAGCTTCCAATGTTCTTAACACTTCATCTCCATCAGCATCTGAGGCAGGAGGATGAGGTGTGCATGTGTCCAAATATTTGCATGTGTGTGTGTGTTTGCGCATGTGTGTGTGCATGGGATGTATATATGATGGCTCTTGAATAAAATTTGACTGGCATCGCTATATTTCTATTGTTGCTCCAAATTACAACCCCTTATCCTATAAAGTAAAACCCTAAAGCTGCATTAATTAATTTCTGACCACTAGAGGGCAGAAAAGGACCAGGGCCAGATTGACAACAGTATTTTAAGTATACCGTGTTTTTGGATTGGATTTATAAAAAACTTTTATTATCATGAGCTTTATTATCATTCTCCTAAGAAAATGTCTTAAGAAAATAAAGAACGATTCGAATTCTGAAACAGATGATCTCTAATTACATAATTTTTTAATCATCTTAAATTCTCACATCAAAAAGTTATGTATCAATATGAATGCTTGAATTACTACATTATATCTACATTATATCAAATATTTTGACTTGTCAGTTCTCAGGATTTTAATTTTTTGCAAAAGGGATTGCAGAATAATGGCCCAAAAGTGAGACTAGTTAAAAAAAGTTTGTAAGAATGGAATGAAATCCTCAGAAGGAAATAAGAAAATTAAGTGTTTCCAGGAATTTTTTTAGGAGGAATTGCAGTTGAGAACATTCTTAGGAACTTCGTAGAATTTCTTGTGTAAGTTCTTGTGAATTACGTTATTCTGGTCCCTTGGGCAAGCAAAGTAATAGCTTTATAAAAAAG
>NC_079426.1:15603017-15620517 GCF_026213295.1 Gadus chalcogrammus | reverse complement strand
ACCTGCTTTTATCAAGGCTCAGGTGTTAGACCACCTGTCGGGGGCCATGATATAATGAAAGGGAAGGGTAGATTGTAACATTCAGCTTAATAAAACAAAAAACCTGCTACAACAAAGTGAAGGAGGGTCATTGCAATGAAAGGATTAGATTAAACACAAAGCTAAACTGGCACAACACAATGGCTATTTATTAAATACGCTCAAAGCAAAGGAAGCGATCTATTCATGCGTCCTTAGAGCACGAAAACAAAGTAAAGATCAATCCATGTACATCCCAAAAAAAAAAGAATAATTGCCTTCCCCTAAATCAAATATAATCCAAAAGGACCTACCTCACCGGTTGCAGTGGTGAGTCGGGCCGGCGAGGCCTGACACCATCCGGTGTTCTTTAGGACTTGCTGTGAGTCACTTCCAAACAGACTTTACTATGCTCTAACGGCTGACTGACATCATAACAACAAACATAGCATTAATAAGAGGAGGCAGTTTGGTGTTAGCCTGTGTGTGTGAACACCAAAAAACACCAACGTGGGGCCAGTTGGTTGTTGTCGGCCTTGTTGGCAAGCGTGTCGAAGCAGAGTCCGTTGGCCAACTTCGTCCGACATTCTATCGTTGGGTGTTTTGGAACAAACAAGTTGTTCCAAAACGTGTTGCCAGGTTGTCTTCATGGGAAACCACCCCCCGGAACAAAAACAACCTGGATTGCTTAGTGTATTTCCTCCTCCTGCTTCAAATATAAAGGCAGCCTAGAACGCCACCAGGCACATTGCTGCCACACACAGGTTTGGAGGTCAGTACTACAGGGATGCATAAAAATAAAACAAAAAAATGTGCAAAATAAAAACCCACTCTATTAAACTAATCTTGTGGTGTTGAGGAGTCCTAATGCTAAAGCCTTCATCTCTGATACGTCGACAGCAAACCCAACAGCGAGCTCAGCTTGAGAGACCAATGACTGCCAAAGGGCCAAACAATATCCCACTCTCCCTCTTATACCTCTTTCAGTGCAGTATTGAATATAATGGTAGTGTGTCTCTGTGTATGTGGACCAAGCATCCCACACTCATTAGCCAAGCACCATCACCTATCCAGATGCTTAAACATCAGAGTCCCAAAACCAAAATTCCCCAACCTCATCCTGGCCAGTACGACCCCCCCCCTCCCCCCCATCCCCCTATCCACCGCCTCATGGCCTTACCCTCTTCCCAACAGTTTTTTGTATAGAATACCAATGCTTCCCATACCCGTTACAATCTCAATTTCCCTTTGTTCCTGATGGCCTTAATGTAGCTCCGCCCACAACCGCTTGACTCCCCATGGAAGCTGCGGTGCCTCTGCGGGTTATGTGGGGCAAAACGAGAATGTTGAGAGACCCTGTATGGATGATGAAATACACTCAACCATGCATGCACTTTTTTCTCGTTTGAACCTTATGTAGTGTCACACGATCCTCCATGTCCTCAGTCTACCTGTAGACATCCTTGAGCAAGATGCCTTACCCCTTACCTGCTCCTGAATTATATATAATATAATAATAATAATAAAAGAGAGAGAGAAAGAGAAATGGCAAATAGTAAAATGAAAATAAAATCATATAATTCTAGGTGCATTGCACCGTTAAGAATAGATTATCAAATGTCATAAACCTTTTGCTGTGAATGGGATGGTAAGAGGATAGGATATACGGGTACTAACACAAATAGGGACAACAAACAGATGGAAATGTGTAATAGTTCAACCCTGTCTCGTCAAAATTACGTTCCCAGAGAACTATTCGGCATTCTCAATTACGTTTGTCATAAAACGTATTTTGTCCGCGATTACGTTTTATTGAACGTATTGCAAATACGTTCGTCCTCAGCCTATTTTTTGCCATTCATTAACCTCTAGGATTATGTTTGGTTGAAACGTATCCCAGATAGGTTAAATGTCAACGTATAGCACATTATTGTCATTAAGGCATATCTTCCTTTCAGGGAACGTTTCATTTAACGTATTTTGTCTGAAAAATGTATCTTGGCCGTGAATACGTTTTATTGAACATATCGCAAATACGTTCGTTGTCAGCCTATTGTTTTGCCATTTATTAACCTCTAGGATTAGTATCCCAGATAGGTTAAATGTCAACGTATAGCACATTATTGTCATTAAGGCATATCTCCCTTTCAGGGAACGTTTCATTTAACGTATTTTGTCTGAAAAACGTATCTTGGCTGTGGATACGTGTTATTGAACATATCGCAAATACGTTCGTTGTCAACCTATTTTTTGCCATTCATTTACCTCTAGGATTATGTTTGGTTGAAACGTATTCCAAATATGTTAAATGTCAACGTATAGCACATTATTGTCATTAAGGCATATTTCCCTTTCGGGAAACGTTTCATTTAACGTTATTTTGTCCCTGATTACGTCTTATTGAACATATTGCAAATAGGCTCGTTCTCAACATTTTTGTTGTTATTTATTTAAGCTACCTCTTGGATTACAGGCTACATTTAATTGAAACGTATCCTTAATAGGCTACGTTAAATTTCGATAACACATTATTGTCAGCATGTAGGCATAGGTCTACCTCTCGGGGAAGCGTACGTTTGATTGTAATGTTAATAGTCCAACGTTATATCAACATGTCACAAGAGGAGAAATTAGCTGCTGACGGGGTAACTGTAGGAGCGGGGGTTGCTTTGTTGATTTCTTTATCTAGGGCTATAGCTGTGGTCAAAGCGGGAAGTGTGCGTTGTCTGGGCGGCTGCCTGAACTGAGCTGCAGGAAATTATGTTCACACGTTTCTTCATTCATTCATGAAGGCTATACCGGTGAACGGTGACGTCAGACTCACGCCCACCGACAAACCAATCAATGTCCAGTATCAGCCTGTCCTCTCGGAAAATACGACCACGTAGGTGGTTTGTTCCGCCACAGATTACGACCCATTGGAATTTATCCAAAACGAGCGAACGAGGCCCTCCACATGTGCGGGGAACCCTTTCTCATCAAAATTACGTTCCCAGAGAACTATTCGGAATTCTCAATTACATTTGTCTAAAAAACGTTTTTTGTCCGTGATTACGTTTTATTGAACATATTGTAATGACCTCGCCGGTGACATAACGATGTCGAGTCATTAGTAATTGAAGGAACTTTTAATGGACCAAAACCAGGTCACTGAAACCCGTAACCAACGGCAGAAATCCCACCCAAAACAAACCCCGGTTACCCCGGCAACCCCCAACACGGTCTCACTCACGTGCAGGCCCCCACCCTTGTGTTCTTCCAAGGCCCTCCCCCAGCTGACCTAATGATTCGCCCTCACACTGATTGACAAGAAGAACATTACAATACATGCACACAGAACAACTGGCATAACGGACAACGAAATACAATGCAACACATAACACACAAACAATTTAATTGTCCCAGGGTCGCTACAATATCGTAAATACGAATTCGTTCTCAGCCTATTTTTGCCATTTATTTACCGTGTTACTATGGCAGAATAAAGAATAAATTCATGCATTATCATTCAACTTGAACATGTGTTTTTACAGTATAGAGTGGTGGAGAGGGACGACGTATGTTGGCAAACCCGGAAGTGAGCGTCGCCCTCGGTTCCCTTGACAAAAAGCCAACGGGTTTTCCATTGGATTTTGGATTATTGCAGAAAAATCCTCAACTCCTCAAAAACGGAAAATAAATAAATCAATAAAAATAACCGTGCTCCAAAGAACGAAGTGTAAACCAATGCATTCTGAATGGGAGTGTTTCTCAGATTTTTCCATGCTACACAACGAAATGTAAACCCATGCAAATAAAGACTTCATGGTCATAATAATAATTTAAATATCATTAATCTACTACTGAGTGTGTAGGGAGGTATTCTATTTTTTTCAACGGGGCTGAATCCAGTCACTTGACCGTCATGGTTGCTATGGTGGTTGCTATCGACCGCCCCCTCTAATAACTCTAAAAACCACGCGGCAAAGGAGCTGCCGTCAATTGGGTTGTTTTTGTCGTAAACTAGGGTCCGATGGTTGAAAAATAGACAGTTATTCCAAGGTATCCTTAAAAGGCAGCTTGGATGTGATTATTTTCTGCAGTTTAGACTTCTTCTATAACTTTTTTTTTAAAGCAAAACACCAAGCTCATTGAGTTAACGAGGGAGGGTTATTTGAAACAATTTATTCAATAAATATTTGTGAGAGGTCATTCCTTCTCCTGATTTTACTTCCTATTTATGTCTAGGGTAAACCCCTACTGTCCACAAGCATCCCCCCCCTCCCCATATGGATTTGGAGAATTGTTGCCACGTCCCAGTGGTGGAGGTATATATATGAAAGAGGGCATTCAATTATAGCCTACTACAATGATCAATTAGGAGGCCGAAGCCCCAAAGGAAGTGATGCAATAGGTGACTGAGTCGACAACGTTTAAGTAAGCTGTATAGCGTCTCTTATATATCAAAGGGGGTCTCAAAGGACGCATACGCTTCAACCTGTGGCTCCAGCACTACAGGAAATGACTCAGCAAGTGCTCCATCTCGTTGCAACTCACCCAGCGGCTCGCTTGCAAGATTTTGGCCTGAAGTTCTTCCCAGACCTACACCCTAGCCATCCAACATGCATATCTGAGAATCAGGCCTCTCTTTAATAATGACAAAAAGTTATGAGAGAAACACACATTAACTTTTTGTTATCTCATAAGCGGCGTGGTGCCGGCTCCTTTTGACCTTTTGACCCCCGACTTCAAAAACGTGGCCACAGGCCAGCTGTGTCTACACACCTTTAGCCACGAATGTACACCTCCATCCCACAAAAAATGGGGACTAGAAACTAACCTCTGTCTTATATACATTTACTGTACTGTTGGAGGTCACGCCCCTTTGCCGACCTTTTCGAGATAGCTAGGGATGCTAAAATGTTTACACACATTTCCCGGGGGCCCGTGAACGACATATCCGAGATTTGGAGTTCTAGCCCTTAGAAAAAAAAAGTTTTCCCAAATGGAGTGTCATTTGGACAAAGCCCCTCAGAAGTGTAGCCTGCAAGACCTAATGGTTCAGAATGTGGTGGAAAAACAGTTTTTGAGATAGGAAGGTCCTACCGCCCTGAAATTGTAATACCTTATTCTAGGGCCTGACTGGGACCTCCACACCGAAACTTGGCCCGGTCGGACCCCGAGGGCAGGAAGGGGGGGCCTGCCCTCGGGGTCTGACCGGGCCAAGTTTCGGGCAGGAAGGGCCCCCCCTTCCTGCCCTCGGGGTCCGACCGGGCCAAGTTTCGGTGCGGAAGTCCCAGTTAGGCCCTAGAATAAGGTATTAAAATTTCAGGGCGGTAGGACCTTCCTATCTCAAAAACTGTTTTTCCACCACATTCTGAACCATTAGGTCTTGCAGGCTACACTTCTGAGGGGCTTTGTCCAAATGACACTCCATTTGGGAAAACTTTTTTTCTCTAAGGGCTAGAACTCCAAATCTCGGATATGTCGTTCACGGGGCCCCGGGAAATGTGTGTAAACATTTTAGCATCCCTAGCTATCTCGAAAAGGCTGGAAAAGGGGCGTGACCTCCAACAGTACAGTCAATGTACATAAGGCAGAGGTTAGTTTCTAGGCCCCATTTTTTGCGGGATGGAGGTGTACATTTGTGGCTTAATGTGTGTAGACAGCGCTGGCCTGTGGCCACCTCTTTGAAGTCTGGGGTCAAAAGGTCAAAAGGAGCCGGCACCACGCCGCTTATGAGATAACAAAAAGTGAATCTGTATTTCTCTCATTACATTTTGTCATTATTGAAGAGAGGCCTGATTCTCAGATATGCATATTGGACTGTTAGGGTATAGGTCTGGGAAGAACTTCAGGCCAAAATCTTGCAAGCGAGCCGCTGGGTGCAGGTGCAACGAGATGGAGCACTTGCTGAGCCTGGACTTTCATAATCTTCGCTCTGTGAATGTAAAGGATATTTGGTCGGATGTTACGACGAAGAATCATAATGTGAATGGGAATATTCTATAAATCTCTTGATATCATCTTTCGTCTCAACACTTCTGCTGCAGCCACTTAAAGTCTCACTCCGAGAACCTTAAAATATGAATCAATCCATTAGAAGTATAAAAATATCTTCCCGGCGGTGCAACAGAGCAAACAAGGTGTCCTTTGACATCTACGTTTCGAGACGATTGCAACAGTGCCACACATGATCATATTTGAATATGTTTCGGGGTAGTAATAGCTGTCGATTTTGGAGGCCTTTATCAATAATGACCAGCTATAGATTTGCTTCCCGATGGAGATTTTTGACAAATTACATGTTAATTAGCATCTACACGTTAAGCTGAGTCCAATGAGATCAAGCTCGGCCTCTTGCTACACCGAGATCATGTCCTAGACCTAGGTGTACCATGTAAAATACATGTTACCATTAGCTAGAGTGTCGTTCTTGGTGTCATTGGACTCAGCTCAACGTGTAGATGCTAAATAACATGTCATTTGTGACTAATCTTTATCGGGAAGCAAATCAATAGCTGCTCAGTATTGATTAAGGCCTCAAATTTCGACAGCTAATTACTACCATTAAACATGTTCGAATATGCTTATGTGTGGCACCGTTGCAATCGCCTGGAAGCGTAGATGTTGAAGGACACCTTGTTCGTCCTCTTACGCCACCGTGAAGATATTTACATGCTTCTGATTGACTAATGAATTGATTCAGCTATTCCCCCAGAAGTCTGGGGTCAAAAGGTCAAAAGGAGACGGCAACAGCGCAGGGTTGCCAGGTCCTGCAAAAAACGTGCCCCCCACATACCGTTCAAAATCCACCCAAAATGTCCTAGAAGCATCCCAAATAAAAAATGATATTATTGGCCATTTTGGCCAACGTTTTGAAAGTAATACTATTTGAGGGAAAACATTTTTGTTGTTGTTTTAGCAGCGAAATGCACCGTGTGCGTGTGTGCGTGTGTGTGTGTGTGTGTGTGTGTGTGTGTGTGTGTGTGTGTGTGTGTGTGTGTGTGTGTGTGTGTCTGTGTCTGTGTGTCTGTGCGTGCGTGTGTGTGCTTGTGTGTGCTTGTGTGTGTGTGTGTGGGGGCGAATCATTAGGTCAGCTGGGGGAGGGCCTTGGAAGAACACGAGGGTGGGGGCCTGCACGTGAGTGAGACCGTGTTGGGGGTTGCCGGGGTAACCGGGGTTTGTTTTGGGTGGGATTTCTGCCGTTGGTTACGGGTTTCAGTGACCTGGTTTTGGTCCATTAAAAGTTCCTTCAATTACTAATGACTCGACATCGTTATGTCACCGGCGAGGTCATTACAATATGTTCAATAAAACGTAATCACGGACAAAAAACGTTTTTTAGACAAATGTAATTGAGAATGCCGAATAGTTCTCTGGGAACGTAATTTTGATGAGAAAGGGTTGCCCGCACATGTGGAGGGCCTCGTTCGCTCGTTTTGGATAAATTCCAATGGGTCGTAATCTGTGGCGGAACAAACCACCTACGTGGTCGTATTTTCCGAGAGGACAGGCTGATAGTGGACATTGATTGGTTTGTAGGTGGGCGTGAGTCTGACGTCACCGTTCACCGGTATAGCCTTCATGAATGAATGAAGAAACGTGTTAACATAATTTCCTGCAGCTCAGTTCAGGCAGCCGCCCAGACAACGCACACTTCCCGCTTTGACCACAGCTATAGCCCTAGATAAAGAAATCAACAAAGCAACCCCCGCTCCTACAGTTACCCCGTCAGCAGCTAATTTCTCCTCTTGTGACATGTTGATATAACGTTGGACTATTAACATTACAATCAAACGTACGCTTCCCCGAGAGGTAGACCTATGCCTATATGCTGACAATAATGTGTTATCGAAATTTAACGTAGCCTATTAAGGATACGTTTAAATTAAATGTAGCCTGTAATCCAAGAGGTAGCTTAAATAAATAACAACAAAAATGTTGAGAACGAGCCTATTTGCAATATGTTCAATAAGACGTAATCAGGGACAAAATAACGTTAAATGAAACGTTTCCCGAAAGGGAAATATGCCTTAATGACAATAATGTGCTATACGTTGACATTTAACATATTTGGAATACGTTTCAACCAAACATAATCCTAGAGGTAAATGAATGGCAAAAAATAGGTTGACAACGAACGTATTTGCGATATGTTCAATAAAACGTATTCACGGCCAAGATACATTTTTCAGACAAAATACGTTAAATGAAACGTTCCCTGAAAGGAAGATATGCCTTAATGACAATAATGTGCTATACGTTGACATTTAACCTATCTGGGATACGTTTCAACCAAACATAATCCTAGAGGTTAATGAATGGCAAAAAATAGGCTGAGGACTAACGTATTTGCAATACGTTCAATAAAACGTAATCGCGGACAAAATACGTTTTATGACAAACGTAATTGAGAATGCCGAATAGTTCTATGGGAACGTAATTTTGACGAGACAGGGTTGAATAGTTAATGGGGTCTCAGGAAAATGCCAATTGGAGGGGCAGGATATTGTAATTATCAATGAATGCATGTAATATAATATCAAACAGTTTAGGGGATTGCTTAGACAAGTAGACTCCCTTTCTCAAAAAAAAACCTCTTTTTATATTGTACAATTGCACACATGACAGCCATCAAAATAAATACATAGTTTTCCTGGATCTTGAAAGGACAGCCGACGTCATTCTGCTATGCATGGCCTTGTGTGTCCATCCGTTTGTGTGCATGTGCCTATCTGTATGCATCTGTGTGTTTGAATGTGTGTGTGTGTGCATATGTCTTGAGTTTGTTTCTTCTAGCGTGCCAACAGGAAATGGCTAGCTGTAAAAATCAGCACTTGGAACCCACTCAAAAAGCAACTGAGTGCCAACCAGAAAACCACTGCTTTGTTTGTCAGTCTCTCCCCCCTCTCTGAAATTCAAATTCTCTCTCTCTCTCTCTCTCTCTCGCTCTCGCTCTCTTGCTCTCGCTCTCAGGCACAGTCATGGAAATTTATGCTCCAGACCAGCCTCTATCTTCCTTCACCTTGGGCAGGGGAAAGCTAGCTCTATGAAACACACACACACACACACACACGCACGCACGCACGCACGCACGCACGCACGCACGCACGCACGCACGCACGCACGCACGCACGCACGCACGCACGCACGCACGCACGCACGCACGCACGCACACACACACACACACACACACACACACACACACACACACACACACACACACACACACACACACACACACACACACACACACACACACACACACACACACACACACACACACACACACACACAGCAGGGTCCAGAGAGTTTTCCAGTACCCACGACCAACCAAAACAACCCAAAATATCTGGAAGCCCTGCTTCCCAATTTGTATTGTCATATTTACATAACAAACAGCATACCTGTTCAACGGTGATCTGGCTGTCAATCAGTGTCTTTCTGTGTGTTTATCTTTGATTATTAAGCAGAGGGAGGGTCTCTCTGTATCTGCCAGTGATATATATTGCTCTTTCCCCCTTTCTGTCTGTCTTCATCTCCCTCTCTCCATCCTCTCTCTCTCTGTCTCTCTTTCTCTCTTTCCTCTTAATCCCTTTTCCATTTTCCTGCCGTTACACAAATACACCGTCTGACCCCGTTTTGACACCAGTCGGTGAGCAAAACATTCTCATGTTGAAAATTGACACTGCCACACACGCACACACCCACACCCACACCCACACCCACACTGCCAAACACACACACTGCCACACGCACGCACACACACACACACACACACACCCGCACACACACACACACACACACACACACACACACACACACACACACACACACACACACACACACACACACACACACACACACACACACACATTACACAATCACACACACACACACACACACACACACACACACACACACACACACACACACACACACACACACACACACACACACACACACACACACACACACACACCCAAACACACACACACACACACACACACACACACACACACACACACACACACACACACACACACACACACACACACACACACACACACACACACACACACACACACACTGCCTGACTCACACACCTCTTACAAAAACAAAACAGGAAGTGGTGAGTTCTGTGTTTGGGCTTCTGGCTGAGTAAGGTTGGCGAGGGACTGAGGAATTAAGGAACAGGAGGAGTAGGAGGAGGAGGAGGAAGAGGAGGAGGAGGAGGAAGAGGAGGAGGAGGAGGAAGAGGCCTTTCTCGCCGCCTATGTTTCCCTCCTCTCTCCGGAGCGCTCCTGGTGCTACTCCTGCTGGTGCTCATAAACATCCCACCCTGCCCTCCGTCACACACCAGAACACCGCCTACCCCACCCCCAGCCCCCAAAACCCCCAGTTTGATTTACTGCACCGGCGGAGGAAACAACATCACCCTGGTCTCCTTTCGCCACCCACCCTCTCCCCCACCCCCCACCCCCACGCATAGCCTCCAACCCCCCCAACCCCAAACTCAACCCCACCCCTGCAATCTTCCGCCTCCATCGCTCTTTTCTTTGTCCGCAGGTTTGTTTACTATACCCTCTATGGAAAGAGACCCTGGAATGCACAGGAAGTGGGCGTCCCCCCCGTCCCCCCCGTCCCCCCGCCCCCGAACACCAACCCCATCCCCCCACCCACCACCGCTCCTCAGAAAGCGGATCCTTAATGAGGATGGATGGACGGAAGCAGGCAGGCAGTGGAGCGCCCGAGGGTGGAGGTGAAGGCAACGTGGTGGAGGTATTAGTTGTGGTGGTGGAGCTATGGGTGGTTGTGGTGGTGGTGGGTGAGGTATTGATGATGGTGGTGGTGGAGGTATGGGTGGTTGTGGTGGTGGTGGGTGAGGTATTGATGGTGGTGGTGGTGGAGGTATGGGTGGTTGTGGTGGTGGTGGGTGAGGTATTGATGGTGGTGGTGGTGGTGGAGGTATGGGTGGTTGTGGTGGTGGTGGTGGAGGTATGGGTGCGGATAGTGGTGGAGGTATTAGTTGTGGTGGTGGTGGTTGAGGTATTGGTGGTGGTGGTGGAGGTATGGGTGGTGGTAGTGGAGATATGGGTGGTGGTGGTGGTGTTGGTTGTGGAGGTATGGATAATGGTGGTGGTGAGGGTGGTGTTAGTATGGGGGCTGGTGGAGGAGGTATTGGCTGTGGTGGAGGTATGGATGGTTGTGATGGTGGTGGTGGTGGTGAGGGTGGTGGTGTGGTTGGTGGTTGGTGGTTGTGGTGTTGGAGGTATGGGTGTGTGTGTGTGTGTGTGTGTGTGTGTGTGTGTGTGTGTGTGTGTGTGTGTGTGTGTGTGTGTGTGTGTGTGTGTGTGTGTGTGTGTGTGTGTGTGTGTGTGTGTGTTGTGTGTGCGTTGAATTCTTTTTTTTGTATCTCGTTCTGTCTTTTCCCTTCACTCACTCTCTCTCTCTCTCTCTCTCTCTCTCTCTCTCTCTCTCTCTCTCTCTCTCTCTCTCTCTCTCTCTCTCTCTCTCTCTCTCCCTCTCTCTCTGTCTCTCTCTCTCTCTTTCTCTCTCTCTCTCTTTATCTAGTTTGCCTCTCATGTTTCTGTGATACACTTCTGGTACTCTCATCTCTCATGACTCTCTCTCTTTTCTCTTTCGTTTCCCCAGCTATGATTTATGGTGCCATTATTTTCAGCATTTTGAACTCATTGGTTAAAAATTCTCTTGTAAAAGAAGGTGTAATTTCCTCCACGTGCAACAACTTTGAAATGAATTGTCACTGGGACTTTTGCCCCGAGGTACCCTTAAAACACAAGTGTGTGGCTTTTCCCTTCCGCCAGGACCTCTGGGGTCAGACAGTAAAACAAGCACTCAGTCCTGGTGATTGTTTTTAACTAAACTTTTTATCGGTGTGGCTGCCTTCTACTGTCTGGCCACTTATCTACTCTGACTTCCAGACTGTATTTAAAACTATCTAACGTTGGCTTAAAATAGAAGTCCCTCATGCAAACTTTATTGAACCTTACATTATGTACGGGCTTCGGCAAAATCCATCATTCAAACTGTGTATATTGTGGGACTTGTGATGTGTTTAAACCATTGGTTTAACCCAAGGCCAATTAAAATTAATCCTGATCAGAATATCCTTCCAATAACACATAAAACGTCAATCACATTGGAATATTTAAATGCCTCTCTCCAGTTTTAAAATTCTCAGTATAGAATAACGTCAAATTTAAAACACATCCCTTTTCATCTAGGCAGAATAATCACGCACAGAAACAGAAACACTGTTTACCACAAGTGCTCTTTGACCCGCTACCTCTTGGGTCACAACCTCTTTAGTGGATCCCTGATGCTACTTACAGCCACCACATGACCCTCTAACACACAAACACACACACACACACACACACACACACACACACACACACACACACACACACACACACACACACACACACACACACACACACACACACACACAGACAACACACATGCTCATACTTCTAGACCGTACACACACATGAACACACAACCACACACACTAGTGTGAGATGAGTGTTTGTGTGTGTGTGTGTGTGTGTGTGTGTGTGTGTGTGTGTGTGTGTGTGTGTGTGTGTGTGTGTGTGTGTGTGTGTGTGTGTGTGTGTGTGTGTGTGTGTGTGTGTGTGTGAAAAGAAGCTGAGTCATGGGTGCTAATGAGGGTCCTAGAATTCGATTCCTGTGTCTGGCCTCCACCACTAAATATCCCCAGCTGCCCACAGAAATGCCTACGCCGCCTCTCCAGGCTGTGTGTATATATGTGTGTGTTTGTGTCTGCGTGTGTATCTCTGAACGAGCATGTGTGTGTTTGTGTGTGTTTACGTGTGTTTGTGTGTGTATATATATGTGATATGTGTGTGTGTGTATGTGTGTGTGTGTGTGTGTATCTATATGAGCATATGTGCATTTATATGTGTGTGTGTGTGTGCATGTGTATGTGCATGTCTGTGTTTGTGTGTGTTTTTGTGTGTCTGTGCATGTGTGCGCGTGTGTGTGTGTGTGTGTGCGTCTGTATCTGTATGAGCATGTGTGTGTGTGTGTGTGTGTGGTTTTGTCAGTTTGAATGTTACACGTTCACAAAGGACCATTAAGTGAGTTTCAGTTTCAAGTCGAGACAACCCTGGCAAAAATCCTGGAGAGTTGAAATCCTGCGTGAGACGACTAGCTGCCTCCTCCTAACCGTCCGGGCAGTGAACCCTGGCTGTCTGACGAGCCGCCCAGCATAGCACACACCCCGGGAGCCCCAGGCACATGCTATCTACCAGTTAGCTTCAATTAGCCTACTTGTTCTTGCGGACCACTTTTAACCCCAGAGGGATTTGTCCTCCTCTAATTTAGTATTCAATGCAGTACACCCTGAGTCCTTTGCACTGTGGAATAAGTGTGTGTGTGTATGTGAGTGTATTTGTGTGTGTAGTATGTGTGAATGTGTGCGTGTGTGTGTGTGTGTGTGTGTGTGTGTGTGTGTGTGTGTGTGTGTGTGTGTGTGTGTGTGTGTGTGTGTGTGTGTGTGTGTGTGTGTGTGTATGTGTCTGTGTGAGACAGAGAGAGAGAGAGAGAGAGAGAGAGAGAGAAAGAAAGAGAAAGAGAGGGACTGGGGGAAAAAGTCAGGAGTTCAGGAAACTAAGATTGCATGCGTGTGTGTTTGTCTGTGTGTGCATGTGCATGGGTATGTGTATGTGCATGCCCATCCGTCTGTCCAACAGTGGAGGAATCTAAACCCTTCCTCTCCTCTCCTCTCCTCTCCTCCTCCACCTTCCAATCTGTCCATCTCTCATCGCTCTTGTAGCGATCACAGAAGCCATCTTTTGAAGCCGCACGGAAACATGCCTGTCACACTGCTATGCAATCTCTTTGTCTGTTACATCAACACTGCCTCCCCTCCTGCCCCCGGCACTGTCCGGCCTATTGGGAGGACAAGTGCATCTCCCCATGGCAGTTCTATTCTGTTCTATACTTCTCTCTGTATTCTATGTATTCTATGTGGTATTTTTTTATTACATGAATATGGTAAACCCTTCATTTAGGCTGCAATTCCTGGTTCATGTCTTCACTTGGTGTGCGGTTGTGTGTGTGCGTCTCTGTGTGTGTGTGTGTGTGTGTGTGTGTGTCTGTGTGTGTGTGTGTTACTGGCTGGATTACAGCATAGGTCATGGGGCCGATTGTGCAAGAGATTGAAAAACGAGAGGCATGCATGTCAAATACTTGGTTCAATTTCATGTACCAATATATTATGTTGGTCTGAAAAAGGCCCAAAAAGTTTTGGGAAATGTGGGACAGGGTGGTCTGCCCCTGAGTGGAGGCCAACGTGTGAAAAAAAAAAAAGAGGCCGGTTGTGGTTTGTGGAGACCTTGCAGGCTCACTGATGATTTGTACCTCATACAAGTGCATTACATCAGTCAGGATTTGTTTTCAATCGTCCATATTTTGAGGGTAGTTTAGATTGACGTCTTCCTCATGTGCACAGCCAATCATTAAGCCAGGGCAATGGGAAACACATTGGGGTGAGTGAGTAAATAGAGAAAACAAGGCTTTGTCCCAGTGGTGACGAACGACATTGTCGTTCTCTGTGATCGTCTTCCTCTTTCCATTTGAACTGCTGTGTTTAGGATCACAATCTGTCGCATCAGCAGACACACGCGAGATCAGAGGGGTTTTAACGGAGCTCGCATGTAAACACACTCCCGGTCAACCTGAGCAGCATGCAGCCGCACACGACCACAAACAGAACGTTGCCTCCCGACCACCACCAACCACCGACACCACCACCACCACCACCACCATCCACTCTCATCAGGGGAGGGTGGCTTGGCTCAGAGAAAGAAAAAGGGCCAGATTCAGGGCGGGCGTAGTTGTTTTTAATAAAACGTCAAGCGATGAGAAGGACTGACTCATCGCGCACCGAGCATTGAGTCAGTCCTCCAGTGTGGACGCCGCCGTGGTTCGCTGTTCTGGAGATGACATGGGTTGTGGGGGGAGGGGAGGGGAAGGGGAGGGTCTGAGGTCATGGGATTACTGGAGGGCATGGGTGGTGGTGTTGTGGTGTGGGTGTCACGGCTGGGAGAGGGCATGAACCAGGAGATGATGGGGATAATGGTGAGGCAAACACGTAGCCCCCTGCGTGCCAGGGACAGGCGATTACTACATTGAGTCCAAGAACGGGGAAACACTACCCTGTGTGATTTTGTTTCAAAAGGTGAGCCAGGAGGCGATTGTGCATTGTGTGTCAGTTTGTGCGTGTGCGGGTTGTGTGAGTGTTGTATAATATCGTTTTTATTCTATTTTGGTATTAATGAAAGGGGGCGCAGCCAGGAGGACCAATGACTAGCAATGACTCCTGCTCCCCTCTTAGCTTCACACACATACACACACACCAGCACACACACACACACACGCACATACACACGCGCACGAGTGCACACACACACACACACTCACGCACACACACACACACACACAGATACACATATACACTAAGACTTACACAAACACACACACACATGTGCACACACACATAAACACACACACACACATACACAAAGACATGGTCGTGTGCACACAAACGCACGCACGTGCATGCCGATATACACACACACCTGCACAGACACAGACTTATACACACTCAGCCACACTGACATACTCTACACAAACACAGACAAACACACACACACACACCCACACACACACTCATGCACACGAACGAAACACACACACACACACACACACATGCACATACACGCGCGCACACACACACACACACACACACACACACACACACACACACACACACACACACACACACACACACACACACACACACACACACACACACACACACACACACACACACACACACACACACTCCTTCCCAAACCACCTCTCTCCCCCATACTCTCCCACACACTCCCCTCCTGGTACAGGCTGGGTCCAGTCTACTGCGCCGTGGCCCCTGCTGCACGGCCCCCCCCACCACAGGGCCCCCCGACCACAGGGCCCCGACCGCAGTGTTTACCATTATCAGATGGGGCCTGTCATACGATCTCACTGGGAGAATGGGGAGGGGGGGGATGTGCTGATGTAGGAGAAGATTGGGAGGGACGGCGGGAGGGATCGGGTGAGGAGTGTGTGTGTGGGGGAGGGGGTGGCGGGGGGGTAGAGGAGGGTTATGTCACAGTCACGAGAGAGGGGAAAGAAAGCGGTGTGTTTTCTCAAGAGCATGTGGGTAATAGAAGCAGACACAGGGCTGGAGAGCGTACATGTGTGTGTGTGTGTGTGTGTGTGTGTGTGTGTGTGTGTGTGTGTGTGTGTGTGTGTGTGTGTGTGTGTGCGCAAGCAACCCTCCTATGTGTGTGAGTGTGTGTGTTTGTATGTGTGCGTGGGTGAGTGCGTGTGTGTGTGGGTGTTTGTGTTTGTGTGTGTGTGTGTTTGCGTGTGTGTGTTTGTGTGTGTGGATGTGTGTGCGTGTGTTAGCGTGTTTGTGTGTGTGTTTGTGTGTGTGTGCGTTTTCAGATGGGCGGTGTGTGTATACGTCTCAGAAGGAGCGGTGGCTGTAATTGCTACCTGCTTTCCGAGCCCCCCAAGGTGGGGGTGGGGGTCTGACCGCATGATAAGTGCTCTAAAGAAACGCTGGTGACAGCCCTGCTAGCGCTGGTGGGCTACCTGCTGGCCCAGGCGGCTTGTTGGTCCTGCAGGGCAAACACATGTTAGGCCGCTAGGTGTTCTCTGCGACCTGCTTCTTCTTTACTGAAGTACTGAAGCCGTCAGGCAGCCGTCTGGACCCTAACCCCCCCGGCCGGCTTCACAGGCCCTGGGGGTCGGGCTCTGTTGTGTCTACTCCCTATGATCGTGTCCAGCCAGGCTGTTCTTTGTGTTTTTTCCGTACACACCCAACTCTAGTTTTGCCGCCTGTAGATTAGGATCCACAAAAACACAGAATGAGCCGTGGTTACTTATTTCAACTGTTGCTGAACCAGATCTCCACTTTGGAGATTTGTTTTGCTGCTCACGTTTCCGTGCCGGGGCCTCGACATACTCCACTGCTCGTCAACAGCCTGTTCAATTATGTTTTTGTGTCAATACCAGAGCGCAAAGCGGAATATCACAAAGAGAACCATGGCTAACAAATTTAGCAATAGCCTGAGAAATAAATGTTCTCTGATGGCCCGTTGGCATGCAACATGGTGGCTGGTGGCTGTTTTGTTTTCCCTCATTCGTCTATACACGAATTCACTGGGGTACTGGTGTTGGATGGGGCAGTGGCGGCGGCGCACATTCAAGCTGCTGTAGCGCTCTGCTGCCGTCCCTCCATGGAGCCCTGCAGCGCTGTGCCGGACCCCAGGAAGCCTGGGTTCATGTTCAGTACACCACCTTTCCACTGCGCCACATCCATGACCAAAATAGATAGATGGAGGGAGAGCGTGGACGTGAGTGTCTCTGTGTGTGTGTTTGTGTGTGCGTGAAAGAGAGA
>NC_079426.1:15593017-15600517 GCF_026213295.1 Gadus chalcogrammus | reverse complement strand
GAGTTCCTGGCTGCCTCTCTGTAGGACGTCCCGTCTCCGCTGGTAAATGATACCCCTTACAGTGCTACTCAATCACAGTGGACTGGGGCTGCAGACTGTCAGATGTTGAATTTGTCACATAACTCATCTTATCTGGGTCAGCCCAGCAGGCCTGCCCTGGGACCCGCATTACCGGGGCCCACAGGACCAATCCAGTGGTTACATGCATGTTGCTGTCAGGAATTCGTTCAGGGCGATAAAAACACGTGCCGACACGCAATTTGTTTATCCAAAAGACTTGCCGTCCTTTTCAGGGACACCAAAATACTCTGGAAATATAAAATAACAGGCCAGGGGTCTCTAGTTCAACCCACAGTTGTGAGAGTCTTATTACACTGTTTGGAGAAAGCCACATTTTTTGATGCGTCACTATCTGACATCACCCTTGGCATAATGGTTTGTCAGTTACAATCCAAGTTATCACCCTCAGTGACGTCGTGACACACACAAGCCATATAGGATCACGGCCTTCATGCTAACACACCTACCACCCTAGTAGCCTCTGAGCCTGACATGGCTCAGGTCATCCAGGCTACTATCGACCGGCTGCCTCTGAGATAGCTGTGATGACAGTGTTGCTTCCTAGAGCAGTGACCCGTAGAGCGTTAACTTCTCTGGACTCACTGTCCAGGCTGAGACCACCGCAGTACACTAGTGGGCCTGTGTCCCCTGCCGGCGGCAACCAGGTGTGAGCGTGTGAACTCGGGGACCCTCCCTGTGCTGACTGCTCCCCCAAGGCTTCTTGCAGTAAAATAAGACGGTGTGAAAGTTAACCCGGGCTGTCCTCCCTTCACAGCACAAAACGCTTATTTTGTTCTGTTATTTGTTAGCACCTGACTCTATATAATCTAACTTTTGTCGTTCCTCAAGGCTTGGTTTATAAAGAAGAAGGGGTTAAGAAGAATTGTAATGCCCCAGCCCATAATAGAATAGTCTTGTGTAAGGCCATGTCAAACCAGGCCATCGGCGTTGTGTTGATTATCTTTTGCCTCTCGTCGACAGACGGTTGACCTCCTTGGCAGACTCGACTTGCAGCCATTGTAAGCAGATCAACGGGCCCTAATTGAAGGAGGGCACATCCAGTCACGCATTAATGAAGGATCGTTGGAGCGGGTCTAGGCCTGCTTTGCTCTGGCCTGCGGGCAGAACAGAGCTCTTCACTAATGGTGTTTCCTTCTCCGTTATGACTAGCTGAGAGCTAAGGATTGGGTGTGGAACCAGTGCCTGTATTCCCCCCTTGGGCCCAGGGATTGATGTATTTATGTTGGTGTGTGTGTGTGTGCATGTGCACCTGATTGTGTGTGTATGTGAGTGTCTGTCTGTATGTGTGTGTTTGCGTCTGTGTGTGATTGTGTATGTGTGTGTGTGTGTGTGTGTGTGTGTGTGTACGTGCGTGTGCATGCTATTTTGCTCACCCTCTGCTCGAAGGCAGAGGAGGCACAGGCGTCTGTGTGCGTGTGGAGACACACTTAGCCACCGGCGACAAGATCAGTCAGCACTAGCCGAGCCCAGAGCAAGCCAGACCGGAGGAGGTAGAAAGAGACTGACGATCGTCATGTTACGGTTGGAAGTTGGCACCCGTCGAGACACCTGGTAGAGTGTTCAGGGTATGAATAAGTCCATCCCATTGTAACATTGTACGCTGTGGGGTGGAAGGACAAAGGGTTGCGGCGTGTGGAGGTTTGGCATATGTGGACCATCCCATGCGTGTGCACGTGCACGCACACCCACGCGCACCTGCACAAGTCCGAACAAAGCCGGGGGCGAGTGGTGGTGTGGCTCGCGGCCCAGGCCGTGAGAGGCGGTATGACATCAGAGGACAAACTGTACTCATAACAATGGCGGTTTCCACGGAAACCGGGCAGCTAAGCCTGTGTCTCTCGTCATTGGCCCTTCGCCTCCAATCAACACGGGGTGGCCCTCGGGGGATGCCCAATCAGATTGTCCCATTAGTCTCAACCTCCTCACTGGCACCAGTGTATCCATTTCACATACTAGTTGCTTTCCTGCCACCCTGTCTCTCTCTCTCTCTCTCTCTCTCTCTCTCTCTCTCTCTCTCTCTCTCTCTCTCTCTCTCTCTCTCCCTCTCCCTCTCACTCTCTCTCTCTCTCTCTCTCTCTCTCTCTCTCTCTCTCTCTCTCTCTCTCTCTCTCTCCCTCTCCCTCTCACTCTCTCTCTCTCTCTCTCTCTCTCTCTCTCTCTCTCTCTCTCTCTCTCTCTCTCTCTCTCTCTCTCTCTCTCTCTCTCTCTCTCTCTCTCTCTCTCCCTGTCTCCTCTGCTTCCCCCCTCCCTACATTTCTGTCCCTACACAACCTCTGTCTTTCCCTCTCTTTTCTCTCTCTTTGTTTTCCTTGGTTCATTCATCTTGGCAATTGGACTGGTCTGATGGTGTGGTCTCACTGACCACTGCACTCACCAAACTTCATCTCTCTGCTCCACCCCGCTCCCCTCCCTCCCTCCCTCCCTCCCCTCCCCACTCCCTCTCCCTTTCCCCCCTCTCCCCACTGGTCATCTCCTCCTGCTGGCCCGTGGCCCCGTGTTCTCAGAGGCAGAGGCGTAGGCGTCGGGCTAATTGTTTGTTCCATTTCCCCTCCGCTACATCACTGCAGCTGTATGTGAGGTTGATTGGTGGGATGAGAGAGAGAGAGAGAGAGAGAGAGAGAGAGAGAGAGAGAGAGAGAGACACAGAGAGAAAGACAGAGAGAGTGAGAAAGAGAGAAAGGATAGAGGGAGAGGGATACAGAGAGAGAGAGAGAGAGAGAGAGAGAGAGAGAGAGAGAGAGAGAGAGAGAGAGAGAGAGAGAGAGAGAGAGAGAGAGAGAGAGAGGGAGAGAGAGAGAGAGAGAGAGAGAGAGAGAGAGAGAGAGAGAGAGAGAAACCCACACACACATATGCGTGCACGCAAACACAGACAGACTTGACTATGTGTGTGTGCGTGTGTGACCTATCACTCTGTTCTATCTTTGTGTTGGAAAGCTCGACATCCATACTAATGTTCTGTAATAAGTCCGGCCAAAGTCATGTCATTATGTCTGCTATAAGTTAAAGATATTCCAGATGTATGTTTGTGTGTTGTTTGTTTAATGCATAAAAATGTAAATGTGTGCGCATGCATTTCTATGTGTGTGCACATGCATGTGTGTCTTTGTGTGTGTGCATGTGTGTTGATGTGGTGTTTGGAACTGTGCTTGAGTGTATGTTTGTGTAAGCGAATGGGTTTTTCAACTTTATAGAATCTGTTTTGTATTATATTGTAATGGCTGTCAGACAGTTGAAAACACTTCCTCAACTGGCCCTGTGGGGGCGCTAGAGATGTACAGATAAATAGTAATGGACTTCTCTTACAATACACTACAAACAGGTTCGAAATAACTCTTGGAAGATGTTATTTTAAAGATATTTGGATTAACTCTTGTGGATGGGTGGCCTCAAGGGTCAATTTGTCAGATAGATTTCATAGCCGAGAACTGAATTATTTAGAATTATTTTATTATTGTAAACCTTCCACCCTATCTGGTAGACCAATTTGAGCCAAGTCAGCTTTTGTTTGCCCTCTGCCTTCCTCGGCCTTGTTTCCCTCGTATCTCTCTCTCTCTCTCTCTCTGTCTCTGTCTCTCTCTCTCTCTCTCTCTCTCTCTCTCTCTCTCTCTCTCTCTCTCTCTCTCTCTCTCTCTCTCTCTCTTACTCTCTCTCTTACTCTCTCTCTCTTTCTCTCTCTTTCTCTCTCTCTCTCTCTCCTCTCTCTCTCTCTCTCTCTCTCTCTCTCTCTCTCTCTCTCTCTCTCTCTCTCCCTCTTTCTCCCTCTCTCTCTCCCTCTCTCTCTCTGTCTCCAGGTACCTTGACCAAAGGGAGGGAGTTGTTTACCTCTCACCTCCCATTCAGCCATTCATCCATCGATCCATAAATGTATCTATCCATCCCACACACAGACACACACACACGCACGCACGCACGCACGCACGCACGCACGCACGCACGCACGCACGCACGCACGCACGCACGCACGCACGCACGCACGCACACACACACACACACACACACACACACACACACACACACACACACACACACACACACACACACACACACACACACACACACACACACACACACACATGACCACAAACATATGCAAGCAGATCAGTCTTGATGAATAATTAGGACAATTAATTCCTGGAAAAAGCAAGCAACCATAAAAGAACACCTCAGCAACAAATCAAAGCTACAAAACAAAATAAGAGATACGTCGCAATGGACGTCTTCAGCATGTAATCAATCTCCCCAAAAAGGAGGAAACCAGGTAAAATCTCTACCAGATGCAAAGTTCACTGCGCAGAATCAACAGGCTCCTGCAGCGGCCCGATTGTCACCGAGGCTTAACCCTACCGAGCATCGGCCGATGGGGTGTGCCTCGCTTTTTGCATCACATCCTCGGTTTTCCAGATGTTCTTCCCCACTTAATGCTGCGTGCTTTTCAGGCTCCTCGCTTTTTTACACTCCATTTATCCTGCCGGACAGCAGGAAGTGAGGGCCTGTTCGGGGAATACCAGGACATGAATATGTCCCCCAGCACGGCGGATCCGCCAATTGGAAATAAAATGGAAACACAAGGATCTCTTTCTGTTCCCCCCACCTAGCACAGATAAAATAGCCACCTGGCCAACTAAATCAGAGCTAGGGCTTATGGGGGCCTTCTCATTGGGGTTGTTAATTTGTTTGGTTTTAGTCGGGCTCTGTTTGCATTAGGTCATTCTATTTCTCTTCTTTACTGCTGGTAATTTACATTTGGCAACTTGTTCTGTTTTCCGAGTACTCTCATTTTCTTTTCGAAACGCACAGCCCAGTTGTTAGGCTGTTGGACTCTGAGCCCATAGGAACTAGGTTCTCCGGATCCTCAATGTCCACCACCTATCCCCGCCTAACCCCCCCCTGGTAATGGCACGTCCCCTCTGGACGGAAGCATCTGCCACATGATTAAACGCTAATGAGAATCTGTGGATAAGCTCAACAAAACGTTGACACGTTTGTTTCGGAGAGCCAGGTAGAGATTACGCCTTCAGGGCCAACACACCTTGTCCCTTTCCCGAAAGTCTTTGCTTGCAACTTTCCATGCAATGGGATTCACACGTTCTCCGTGCGCTCATTAGATATTGGGAAGCTTCCTTTCGGGGATCGAAGGAGAGCGGCCGTTTGGCTGAAGTCACTGCGGTGCGACTCCAGACTACCTCCAGACCTTCAGACCTGGAACTGTGAAAACAATACCGTTCATGGAGCGGGGGAGCGTTTGAAATGCCACACCGTTTATAGAGGAGCAGGGCTCTCCACGGAGCCCGTCATGCAGCTTTACGGCTGACCCGCCGGAGAACTTCTGAGAAACGTTTAAGAGTGAGGGTTGTGTGTGTCTGAGTGTGTGTGTGTGTGCGTGTTGACCTGTGTGCACATGTGTTTGCCTCTGACGTATGCTTCTTGGTTGTTTTACCTTTATTTACCCAGAGTTAGCTCACTGGGCATCAGTCGCTGTTTTTCATATATCATGATATCTATGCATCAGATATCATGCATGTTGTTGGCGAAGCTGCTTTTTGTCAAGATAATAATTCATGTGGGGGCCTTTTTTTCATAAAGATGTGAAACTGGCAATTCACATCATGTCGTGTCTGCGTGGAGTTTTCGAGAAAACATCTTTAAATGTTATTCAATAGAAACAGAGAATTGTGAATGGACCTGTCCATCAAGGCAAAACAGCCATCTTGGATGGAACCTCTAACAGCCCTTTGATGGAGGTCCACCCTAAGTGGCTTTAGATGAGCCTTCAGCTCATCCAGCCATGGCGGGTTCCACATGCTGTAGCTTGTTGGCACTCTCTGTTCATCCACTCATTCCAATGGATGTGCCTGGAAGCAAAAGTTTGCGGTGTTGCTCAGCGGTCAACAGAGAAAATACACCCACATTTTCAACGCATAGTTTTGTGCAGTTCACGCTCAGCGAAAAGTAAAAGGCCCTTGTGGAACAGAGTACTGAATGAATAAAGAAATGAATAAAAGAGGACAAGAGAAGGGGTGTAGGTGGAAGCATTACCGTAACCTAAGGCATTTGGAGATACATAATACACTGGACCGGTGCCAAGAACATTAGAGAGAGAGGGGACGATAATGGGGAAGAGAACGAGAGAGAGAGTGAGGGAAATGTACAGGGCGGAAAGAAGGGGTTGAACAGTCAGCAATTAACCGAGTTAAAAGGGAAAAAGATGGGGAAAGCACGTTCCATGCTGCTCTGCTTCACAGTACGTCTTTCCATCTCTCTCCCTCTCTCTCTGCCTCTCTCTCTCTCTCTCCCTCTGACACACACCCAATCATAAATGTAATGACAGAAGTGGTTTGTGAAGAGTACAGGAGGAGACAAGTGTGAAGACACATCTTCCTCTGACAAATGGCTTGCCACCCAGTCTTTCATAACATTGACCCCTGAAGAAAAGAAAAAGAGAATCTGGAGGAGGGGGGATGCTGCCCACAATGGGCCCGTTGCCTCCAATGCAACAGGCCTGTCTCTGATTAATGAGTTGGGGGCCTTCTCCCTTCCTTTGTGCTGTGTGGTGGTTGGAAACTGCAGATCCTCCACGGGCAGAGCATGAAGTAAACTGGTGGAGTGTTTAGAAGGGCTTCATGGTGGAACTCAAACAGGGATTAGGTGGGATTTCCAAAGGATTGGTCTGGTTAATAAATGCAGGCTCGTTGAGTGCCTCAGTGGAGCGACAGAGAGTCTGGGAACACTGGGGCTGTCGGTTTGATGACTGGTCGGTTATGTGTTTGGTCAGTCGGTTGAGCGGTTGAGCGGTGGGTTGGCTTTTTGACTAGTGGGTTGGTTAGTTGGGGTCATTGGTTTCCTGACTGGCTGGCTGGCTGTTTAATTGTTTGTCGGCTGGGTCCGCTGGTGGGTCGGGGGGCTGGTTTGTCGGTCTGCCAGTGGGTCGGAACACACATAGTTTTGGCGGAGGAAAGCGCCAGCCGTGCACCCACACAAGCAAACACATCACACACACATCTGCTAAATATCATCACCCCATCCCCCCCATCCACACGGGGAAAGGTCTGGCCGCTTGAAAAACAGACAGTAATCAGCATCTGAGAGAATTGAGGGCAGCAGGGCCTGGGTGGGGGAGGTGGTGGTGTTGGGTTTGGTGGTGGTGGGGGTGTGGGGTGGGTGGTGCTGGCAGTGGTAGAGGGGCATGAGAACAGGGAAGGAATCGTGCCTTTCAACTGGGTCAGTGGTGGATTCATCATCCACAACCGACTCCACTTTCAGATCCTCGCTTTAATTTAGATTCGATTTAACAATTTGTTGCATTTGCAGGGCTGGCAAACGCGTAAAGGAACATTTGACTGCAAAACAACTTTCAAGTAATTGATCAGATTATGGGTAAAGCTGTTAAAAGCGGGATGAAACAGACTGAGAACAGACTGG
>NC_079426.1:15583017-15588017 GCF_026213295.1 Gadus chalcogrammus | reverse complement strand
GTGTGTGTGTGAGTATGTGTTCGTGTGTGTGTGTGTGTGTGTGTGTGTGTGTGTGTGTGTGTGTGTGTGTGTTTGTGTGTGTGTGTGTGTGTGTTGTGTAGCCGTCTATGCTCTATGTGAGTGGAAATGCAGTTTCAAGCGTGTATACCAGTGTGCAACGCTGTATATCGATTTGTGTTGCTTGGATTTCGTGGATGTGCATATGGGTGTGTGTGCATGTGTGTGCGCAATTGCGCATGCATGTTAGAGTTTGTGTGTGTGTTTGTGTGTGTGTGTGTGTGTGTTTGTGTGCGTGTATGTGTGACTGTGTGTGTGTTTATCTGAACGTGGCCTCATCACGACTCGGGACAATCGCCACTCATGACTCAGCCGCTTGCCAGTTGTTGCGCGGCGTTCTCTTTTTTGATGTTTCCTTGAATCCCGTTGACTAATCCTTCCCGTGACTGCCTTGTTTTCATGTGGCCGTTGCTAGGCGATTTGTTCTCTGATTAGTGATTATGAATGGAGGCTAATTTGAATGCACTTACGTGCTCTCTGGTATTCTCTAACGTAGGAGTTGGGATCAAGGATAAAGTGACCGTAAACATCAGCTACGGAAACAGTAATCCCTGTCCCTTACATTAAACAACAATGATGTGGAACCGCAACTGTACTTTACGTAATCTGAGGGACACAAAGAATTTTTTTTGGGCATTCATGCTAGCGGTGGATTAAATTAAATAGCTAGGAAACTCCACTGCCATTATTGCTCTGTAGCCACATGCCAATCATTTTATAATTGACTAAACTGTGATTTAAAACAAAAAACATTAATAAAGTAACATGTAAAACAAAAATTCACTAATACTATTATGGGCCACCCATGCTGCGATTACACTGAAGTCACATTATACCATTGAAATCAGATTAGAGGAAAACTTTTTGGAAGATGTTCAATGTGGTTCTTTGATCCAAGGCCATCCCCAATTGGGTCACAATCATCTATTGATTTTGGTACAAAAGTCAGTTGTAATATGCCTTTAACCAGAGCCTCAGCCAGCCACAGATACTTAAGCCACTGAACGATCCATGCTGCATTCACATGGGCACGCTTGATAAGTTCACACAAATGGAAAATATTATCTATAAACTGAACCACATACTAGTTTAGACTGGTTGGTTTGTGGTGTCAAGAGCAAATGGAGCTCAGGCGGCCGTGCCCTGCGCTTTACCTGCATAATGTACATAGAAGCTGGTATAGGAAATACAGGGGAGTGTGGACTATGTCCTAATCATTGCAGCACTTCACTGTGGAGCCTTAATGGTGATGCATGGCCTGCTGCACACACATGCATGTACACATGCACATATGCACACGCATACACATGAACACACATGTTCTCTTCCCTCGCCCCCCCCCCAAAAATGCATAAATGGACAAAAAACAGAGACATGCATGCCCAACGGACCAACATACATTGACAATCACGCACAGGTATCGTCTTACCCAAGTCTTAATGATTGTGAATGTATGTGTGTGAGTGTGTGTGTGGAGGAGGGAGGGGGGAGGGGAGGAAGGGGGGCATCTTCCCAGGGTCTGTAGGTTCCCAGGACTAAACCTTACCCCCCACCCCCACCCCCTCCCCATACACCAGTCCTGACAGCAGCTGCCCTGGGGTGCAAAGCCTGTGAATGATCCGTGCATTACCCCCCTCTTGTAATGCTCCTCCTACAGTTACCACGGAAACACCATCACCAACACCCTCAGTGACACCACGGCTTCAGCCCAGCACTGAAGCACTGGGTCCAGCTTAATGTGCAGAGAGGGCATAGGTCGAGACCCACACTCCGTACAAATCAGGTCATCACACATGACTCCCCCAATATTAAAACTTAAAGATTTACAAAAGACAATATTCAACTGTCTGCTAAACTGTAGCTTAATATCTAGCTTGTGTGTATGCTTGGGACTGGCTGGGCTGTGAAAATATGGGCCATCATTTCCTAACTCCTCCACTTTGGCTGGAAGGCCGAATACCTGAAACACTATACTGCTGTGGTAATGTCCTATCTCCAAGCGCTGGTCCATCGGTTCGATGTTGTACGGCCCCTGGCGACCCCTGACGAGCCCGAAGACATCCGGTCTTGTTGATATTGGGAGAGGAAGGCCTGGGCCTGGGCCCGAGCCACGTAGTAGGGTTTTTTTTCCCGGCAAATGAGACGACTGCCGTGATTTACTTCTTGGCGTGCTTTGCAAAAAATAAGCGGAATAAGAGTTAAACTTGTCCTTGGCATGGAACACCGAGTCTGATTCGTGATTGTGTCCCCGCCAAGAATATCCCTCCACTGCCTCCAGTGTACACAAATATATGTGAACTGATACACACACACACAGACACAGACACAAACACAGACATACGCTTGCACACACACACACGTGCATGCACACACTAACGCAAACACACACACACACACACACTTTCACTCACAGACACTGATTGCTGATTTGTGTGTGTGTGTGTGTGTGTGTGTGTGTGTGTGTGTGTGTGTGTGTGTGTGTGTGTGTGTGTGTGGAGGGGCGCGTGGGTGCATGTTCATTGTTTGTATAAGCATGTACTCAAACCCAACATGTGTGGAAGCTCATCAGGACACGGAAACTGTGAGTGGCTACAGATGTTCAGAGCGTAAGGGGGAGGAGGGGTTTGTATCCCCTTTGTCCAGTTTATTGCTGCACGCTTTGCAGGCTACTTCTTCACAAATGTTCTCAGACACCTCGGAAGCCTCTCTGGTCCAGCCTAGATCTGCCCAACTTGACCCTTTGTGTTTTCACATCCCTCCCGGATTACTGGATGTCATCTCTACCCACATGCACGCATGACGCACACACACGCACCCAAGCATGCACACGCACACACAGAAACGTACGTGTGCACGCAAGCATGCACACACACACACACACATACACACACACACACACACACACACACATACACGCATGCATGCATGACACACACACATACACACTCATACACACATGCATGCATGACGCACACACACATACACACACACACACACACACACACACACACACACACACACACACACACACACACACACACACTCAAGCATGACACACACACACAAACATACACTCACACAGACTCACATGCACGCAAGTATGCACACACACAGACACACACACACACACTCACACACACACACTCACACACACACACACACACACACACACACACACACACACACACACACACACACACACACACACACACACACACACACACACACACACACACACACACACACACACACACACACACACACACACACACACTCACACACACACACACACACATACCTTCCCGTACCTGCCACAATCTGGAAAGGGGCAGGTGTTATAATGCCGGAAGGTAAGTGGGTCCATTGAACAAGGCTGTGTACTGCTGTTGTACTATTGAAGAGCACTCAGCCATTGGAGTGTGTGTGGATTCATTCCTTGGTAAATTTGTAGAAAGGTTTCGGACTGTTCGCATGAACACAAACATGTCTGCTCACCGATTAAATTATTGCTCTAAATCAGGGTTGTGGTGAGAGAATTGCTGTGCAATAAATGGGTTCAGATTTTGAAAAAAACCAAAGGCAATTCCCAAACATAAGGAATTATTATTCTGTTTAAGGTGAAACATAAAACATTTCTTCTAATGGACTGTAATCGAAACAATCTTTCAGTCAAAACGTTAAAAAGATAAAACTCAAACTATCAGTGAAATATTTCTTATCAAGATTCTGTGGATTATTATTATTAGCAAGCACCGTGGTTCTACTTTATAAGCAGATGTAGGACCTTTTAACTCATGTTCTCTCTGTATGACGTTGATTTTATGTTTATTCATAAAAAAAATGGTGAGGCAGGTGGGAAGAGAGGGACGAACGGCAGACAATACTGTCCATTGATAATATATCACCCAGGCAGTTTCACACCTAATCCCATCGCTGCCACACCAGTTGCTGCGGGATCCCACTCGGAACTCGAACACCATGATAATTGCGCCGGATGGACAGAAGGTACCATGTCTGGGGGTCCCAGACACAGATCCCTGGTAAACAAGAGGGGGGATTTTCAGTAGCATCAGACTGAATGTGTGGGAGTGGGACCTGGGCTCTGGGAAACCATATACGTTAAGCCTTGGGTGTCCCACCCATCTCTCACCATCAAACCATGACAAGCTGGCTGAGGGGAACTTTCTCACACTCACACGCACACACACAGACACACACACAGACACACACACACACAAACGCACGCGCACGCACACACACACACATGCAGACATACACACACACACACACACACACACACTGACACATATATATGCGGACACATTTACACACACACGCACACACACACACACAGACACACACACACAGACACACACATATGTGGACGATCGCAGGCAAACACTCACACACACACACACACACACGTACACACACACACACACACGCACACACCTGTTTGTATGTGTTAAGAGCTTGGTCACACCGTCTGAGAGGGCGTTGGTGACAGTATGTTTTGAGGGGCGCGGGGGGGGGGGGGGGGGGGGGGGGGGGGGGGGTTGGGGGTGGGGGTCAATAGGTCGTTCTGTGGGAAAATATGTCTTAGTCATTTTAACGACCAAACAGTTGTTGAGTCTGATGCTCGAAGCGGTTCCATTGTGAAGAAGCTGACTAAATGAATCAGTACAATAAAGTTGGGGTATTTTGTTTTCCTCTCCCGCCCACCCCTTCACCGTAGCTGAGAATTTATCTTGGACGTAGCGAGAGTCGGGGTTTAACGGCCAGAAATCTGCTGAATTATTCAGCTGCTGTTCGCTGGTCATGGGAAGGCTCGGTGCAAAGGCTCTCGTTTCTGTCATTTCCTGTGTGAGACTGGCCCTGAGAAGCAGCCATTTGCGGTCTCACTTTATACAATGTGCAAAATATTCCAAAGTGATTGTATTTTA
>NC_079426.1:15581113-15582917 GCF_026213295.1 Gadus chalcogrammus | reverse complement strand
GGAGAGAGAGAGAGGGGAGAGAGAGGAGAGAGAGACTGGTGAGAGAGAGAGGAGAGAGAGAGAGAGATAGAGAGAGCAGAGAGAGAGAGAGAGAGAGAGAGAGAGAGAGAGAGAGAGAGAGAGAGAGAGAGAGAGAGAGAGAGAGAGAGAGAGAGAAAGAGGCTTGGAAATGGTGGTAGGAGGGCCTGGTGGGTAGTCCGGGTAATGTGTCGCTTTACAAACACAAGATGACAGCTTTGACGCTTATCGACGGAGACATCTCAACCTTCCACTTCCTGTAGTGAGCGAGAAGATCTAGCACAGCTACGCGTTTGTGTATGTGTGCGTGCATGTGTGCATGCATGCTTGTGTGTGTGTGTGTGTGTGTGTGTGTGTGTGTGTGTGTGTGTGTGTGTGTGTGTGTGTGTGTGTGTGTGTGTGTGTGTGTGTGTGTGTGTGTGTGTGTGTGTGTGTGTGTGTGTGTGTGTGTGTGTGAGTGTGTGAATGGGGGAATGGTACATCACAGGCCTATGTTGGACAGAGCTGTGGCAGGGTTGACTGGAGGCCAGAAAGCGTAGAGAGAGAAGGCCAAGCATGTACGGGGAGACCGTTGGAAGGTCACTAGAGGGAAGTGTCTATCATCCCGGTGGTACATATCGTCCATATTGTGTTGGCTAAAGTGCTGTTCTCCCTGACACATCATAGACAGTGACCACGTAGAGTCAAGGCTGCAACGCGTGTTTAATAACTAAAGGCCCCTCCCACAACATTCTCTCTTCCCTTGACTAGTTCACACAGAAACTACTGCTAATGCGTCATGTGTTGGCAACGGGATGCAGCATGAGGAGGAAGGGAGGACAGGAGGGGAGGAGGAAGATAGTGGGAGCGAATGACAGAGGGAGGAGTAGGAGAAGGGGGAGAGGGCCGGTACAAGACTCCAAAGTGCGTGGTTATTCTATAACTGAGTCTCGTGACCGTGAGTCATCTGTATATAATACTGTTTGTTGTTACAAGGAGTTCCACATGGTGAGCTGGCGATTGTCTACCCTTCTATCTGATCCTATTCTAGCCCATTCTAGCATATCCTGGCCTGTTATTTGTAATGCTTTAGGACTTTGATGGGTTCCTGAATAGGACTTTTTAACAAGTTGACTCAACAATCCAAGCAAGGAGACTTTTGAGGTTAGCTAAATAGCAACCGACGTGGAGGTCAGTGCATGTGTTTGTGTGTTTTGTGCGTGTGTGTGCTCACATTCCTACAGGCCTGCGGTGGGGCCCGCATTACCATAATACAAAAACAACAACAACAACAACAACCACGTGTGGCATTGGGGTCAGTGTGAATACGTGGGTTCTTTACCTGAAGACCGGTCTGCTTGCTCTGGCCCAATGGAAGGCTCTGACAGCGACAACCTAACCTCCACCACCCAGCCTGGCCAGTTGACAAACAACCAGAGGTCTACTCTTCAGTACAGAGAGGAGCACACACACCAATTAACATTGGAATTAACATGACATTAACATTCAATCAACATTTCTGTTTCAAGAAGATGGATTAACCAGCTTAACCGGATATGTTGAATCTGAATTTATGGAATGCCAGAAGTTTCATATACGAAGATTAGACTAATTAGATTGAACAAATTTATTGACAAAGTTAAAGTCAGTCAAAGTTAACTAACCTGCGGTAGTTGAAAGCAGGACCCAGGTCACAGATCAATTAACAAACACCAATTGCCAAACCAGGTAAAACATAAATTACCTCACCGTTGACACAAAAGTAACACAACCGTCACACAATAATGAAACGCACTAATTGACACAA